>NC_048895.1:29845778-29868477 GCF_011077185.1 Oxyura jamaicensis | reverse complement strand
CCCATGGGCGGGCGGGGCCGGGCCGGGCCGGGCCGGGGCCGTGCCGGAGGGGCCGGCCCTGCCCCCGCGGCCGGCGGCGGCCCAAGGTTTAAAGTGAGAACTTTCTGCGGGCGGCGCCGAGCCGCGCAGCCCCGACACCGCCACCCGGCCGCTGTTGCCCGCCGTCGCCGCCGCTGCTCCCCCCCCCCCCCCCCCCCCCCCCCCGGGCGGGCCGTACAATCCTCGGCAGTGTCCTGAGACTGTACGCCCGCCTCGGGGGCGACCCGGTGCGCCGAGCCGAGCCGTGCCGAACCCCGCGGGCAGGTGCTGAGCCCGCCCCGGCCCGAGAGGCGGCGCAGGAGCCGGCCGCCGCCGCCGCGATGACAGCTGACAAGGAGAAGAAAAGGTGAGGGGCGGCGGGAGGGGGGGTCCCGAGGGGTGGAAAAGGCGCTGGGAGCCGGGGGAGAGGCGCTCGGCTCCTCTGCAGGGGGAGCGGCGGTGCCCGTCCCGCTGCCACCGCCCCGGGGCCGGCTGCCCCCCGGAGCGATGTCCCAAGCTCTGTCCCCGTCCCCATCCCCGGGCAGGTGCACCCGGAGGGGCTGAAGGCAGGGTGACTCCCTTGCCGTCTGCTGCGGGGCTGCCGCTGAGTTTCGTAGCGGAGGACGAAGTGTTTTAAGGGAAGCATCCCGAGCCCGGCGTGCTGGGGGCTGCGAAGGCCTGGCTGTGGGGGGACCGTGGGCACGGGAATAAATCTCTAATAAATCCCAGCTCCTCCTGGCTGCAGCCCCTGGGGTGCCCGGGGATGTCCTCCCCGGCTGCCGGCCGCTTTTCCCGGTGTCCGGTGCGGGCTGAGGAGCGGGGAGGCAGGCGATGCCTTGTGCCGGAACGGGTTTTCCGAAGGGAGCCAAAGCGGCTTGGAGGGCTGGAGTCCTGCCGGAGTATCCCTCTGCCGGTCCCGGAGGCTGGACATCGAGCTCCAGCCGCGATCCCTGCCGTAGGAGGTGCAGGTGGAGAGTTAGGAAAGTAAACATGTCGTGGGGATGAGCGAGGGCGCTGATAAGGGTGAGGAGTAAGCAGGGGAATAAAGGTCCGCGAAGTCTCACAACAGGGTGTTTATTTGGGCTGTTCTGTGCAACAGGCAGGCACAGGGCTGACCCTGTTATTGGCTCAGGTTGCTCTTCTTTTCTGACTGGAGATTGTGTTCATAAAAGACGTGATTTACCGAGTAAGAATTTTATCTTGTTATTTGTCATGTGTACTTTCCAGTTGATGATGCAGTAAACACTGGCTTTGGTTTGTAGAATAGCTGCTTTTTTATTGAGTCACCCTATGACCACGGAGTAGGGGAGCTATCGTCGTACATCCCATTCGTTTCCCATGTAGCCAGTCCCTGTCTATCAAACACCGCTGTGTTACTGTTAGTGAATTACCTCGAGCGTATTTTGTTCCAGGCATCAGGCTTCTGCTCAGGGTATAAAATGTGGGTACATTACCTCTTTTGTGGAGGTCTTTTGTTGGAGAGAGTAAACAATCACAGTGCAGTAAGATGCGCTCGTAAAAACGTGTTATAGGAGTTTATGGGAACTAGAAGAATGAAATAGTGTACGTACCAGGAATACACAGATTCATGCATTCATCGTATCGTTTCTCATTATATGAGAAATTCTTAATCTCTTCGGGTTTAACCTCTTATGTTCAAACACAGTAAGGGAATGAGTCTAATCTTTCAGTACAGCACGCTGAAGTGCCTTCTGGAGCTACTCTTAAAATACACCATAGAAACTTAACAGAACTAGAAACTTGGAGCCTTCGAATGCTAATCCCAGCTCTGTCCTCAATTTTATGTAAATATTGTGACATTCCCCTAGCAGTTTTCTCTCTCTCACAGAAGTAGGCTAATAGTTGTTATCTGGCTCATGGGATTGTTGTGTAAATTGATGTTTGTGAAAGAACTGGGAGAGTATCACATGAGTGATTGAAGATAGCACGCTCAGCGCCTCCCTGGCCGTGTGAACATGCACCTCACTACTGGAGTACTCTGTAGCCTGCTGAAGCAATAATATATTTTTTCTTAATTTTCCAGTACTATCATAGAATAGATTTATTGCCTTGAGTTCAACACTAGTTGTATTATTTGCTTGATTTCTATCCAGATGTACAGCTGGGTTCTCTAACCTGACTTGCTAATAGCGTTTATAAATCAATTTCAGGGAGAAAAGGTGGTGGGGGTAATTTGGTTTACCAGATTTGCAGGCAACTCTGGAACATATGTTTGGAAGAGCAGTTGTCTTACTGTTAAGCAGATGCTCTGCGGAAGATAATCTTTGATTCTTTTAATGGTCCATTTAAATTGAAGAGCATCCTCAGGTTTTCATTTGAAGCACTGTCTGTCAATGGAAAAGAGCAGTTGCTTTCTCTGGAACAAATGTTGTAGCACATTTAACTATGGTCATTTCTTACTTTTAAAGTTAGTACAAGGTACTGAGTTGAGATTAATACGATTATTGTTTTTAATCAACAAAAATGTCACCATGTACACAGTCTCAATAACAAAATCTGATGTTTCAATGTTGGTAATTAAAAACTGAGAAATGGATGAGTAAAAGGGTAAAACTCATTTTGATAAAATAATAAAAGTGGTGGAAAAAATCGGTATTTATGATCATGTGCAGCACAATAACAATTCTTAAATAGGTCCCATGGGGACAGCCTTTTAGAATATCTTTTTTTTTTTTCTTTAATTATTCAGTCATCATGTGTTTTTGTTAATTTTATTTGAGGGAAGTTGTTATTTTGTTAGGAATGGATGGTTTGTTAAATGGACTGTTCTGGAAGGACAATAGCTTACGTTTGAGAAAAGTTTGAAAGCAGTCTCAGGATGAATCAGGTACCACTGAGTAGAATGCATAACTTCATTTGGGCTTTGTAATTGTGTTGTTTGTGGGGTTTATGTTTGTTTTCTAGTAGTATGAGAAATAAGCCAGTTTTGCAGCTTAGTGAGATTCTGTAATAGTGGTTCCCCGTATAGCTACAAAGTACTGTTTTGTCCCAAACAAAAAGTGTCTAGTTTTGTGATCCAAAGGCTGTAATGTTATATAAATTTGTTTAACTTCTTATCCAGAGAGTAAACAAATGAGATTCCTCCCAGTTATTGACTAGATAACTGTCTGCTTTCAGTTACTCTTTCATATTTGGCTTTGTTATTTGTTGAGCCCCTCCAATGAGACACTTTGTGCCTGAATTTCCAGTTACCTTTTCTTCAGGAGAGTGATTTTTAAGTCACTCCTGGCCGTTCCTCCTCAGGGTGAGGAAATGGGCCTGACAGCACTGCTCTCCAGAGCTCAGGTCAGGTAGTCGCTTGCTTTTAATGGATGCATTCAGATGCCAGGAAATGCGAGTGTCTCGATATGCCAAGGTGTTAAACTGCAGATTTCAGGAAATGTACGCTCTCAGCTTTATGCCACCCAGCATGCTTTCTATTTTAAGGTGTGTCACTATTGTCAGATATATTGCCTCTTATCTGTTATGTTGTGATGACAATTAGGTCATCCACTTGCCACTGTAGTTTTGTCCTTATATTCCTGTAAACGTCAGTTTATGTGCTTCAGATGATGGAGCTTTGAACACTTTCCTCAGCAGACTGTTATAGAGATGACTTGACCTCATCTAAAATTTTTTTGGGTTTTATTATTGCTTAGCATTTCTCCATGCATGGCCCATGTATTTAATTCACTCCTGATTGCTTCAACACTAACATCTGCCCAACAATTTTTCTTATTGGAGTTACCGCAAGGAAATGTCATCTCCTGAATTCCTGATGAGCAATCTGTTTATGGTATGTTAACAAGAAGTTTGGACTTCAGCACCAAAAATGCAGGTGCTTCATAGCATACAGGTCTTCTTCAATGACTGTAGCCACTCAATCAATACTCATCAGTTTAACTGCAGAGTGACTGGACGTCTGCTGCCATGTCTGGATGGGACCTTCTGACCCACATGGCTTCTATGCACATTGTACGATATTGGTCTATGCTGTGGAACAATTTGGGAAGCTGGAAACGTTCACAGCTTGTGTATTTTCTGTCCAGAGGCTAGTTACCAGTTAGGAAGGACCCAGCACATTCCTTTTCTCGTTCTAACTCAAAACTCAAGTGATTTTTAGTTTGTTCACTTTGGAAGGAGATAAAGTGAAGAGTAGTAGGCACCAGAGCTGGAGATTCTTCCTGTAGGCTTACTGTGACAATTCCAAGTGCTTGAGAAGAACTTTTTCTTGAAAAGTTACTGGCAATGAAATCGACAATACTTTGAGGAGTCTTGAGCATGACATTTGATTTTGGCCCTCCTGCTTTCTGCATTCACCTCCATTTCTGTATTTCTACAGATGTGCAAATGGCTTTTCTACCAGGGGGTGGCTAAAGGACACAGGAATGAAGAATGATAGGCTGCATGTGGGTAAATCCCCTTCTGCCTGCAATGGCACGTAGCAGAGGTTGGGCTGAGCTCTGACTTTGGTGCCCTGGCCTACTTGGAAAAGCTTGACTTGAGCTGCCCAGCTACTGTGGCTTCACATCCATGGAGCTGCAGTGTTTGAGCTTAATGAGGGCTGGATGGCTCTCACTGCGAGAGTGGTGTGCAATGTGAGTGCTTCCCAGTGCATGCAATCCTCCCAAAGTTATCTGGGCTCCTGAGGATTTGTGCTTTGCACTGATGCCACGAGGGCTGGTTCTGTTCAGGTGTAGCACTTATCCCAAGAACAAGTTTATCTACGACTGCTATATATGATATACCATCTTCTGTTGTCATCTCTTCTTCATCTTATGATGTTGTTTTATATTCTATCACATTTATCCTGTTTGGCTCATTGGGAATATCTTACTTATTGGTGGTACTTCGCTAATAGAAGTTTTGGGACTATGCTGCTAATTTAAGAGTTCCATCAAGAGTATTAAAAATGGATTTCACTGCTTTTCTATAATGTATTTTACTACGATGGATTCATAAACACTAGGTGTTTTTGTTTTCAGGCTTCAGGTAGGAACTGCTGTTAGATGTGATGGGGATGGAAACGTTCCATTGCTTAAATCTTTGCCAAAATTTACCTATCTGCAGACAAGTATAGAATCACATTCTCTAAAAGTCTACTTTCACATCTGTAAGAGCTTTGTAGAAAAATAGAGTTTTATTGTGATGATTCTGAATTTTAAAATCATTTGTTATCATGGGAGGCAGTCTTATGCATGTGAGACAGCCAACTTTGGCAGCAGGACAAGGACAGTAAACTGGTTTGCAAAGAAGAAGAGGTCTTAATAAAAACAATAACAGCTGGCATTCTGACGTTGTGTCAAATTTCAGTGTGGCTTTTCCAAAAAAGCACTGGTTAAATGTGCTGTACAAAGAGTATTTACTGTACAAAGAGTTAAATACTGTACTGGGATCTATTAAGTGAAATCTGTTACTCTACTTGGGCAATGATACATATGCTTTAGTTTCAAATGCAAAAAGCATTAGAGTAAGCAAATAAACAAAGAACAGGTTGAATTTAAATAATTTGGATATCTGGAAAGATTTTATTCCTCTAAAGCTATATGTGAAATCCAATGATCCTATTCTCTTAATTACACCAATATTCATAGTGCCATGTATACATATCCTAGTAGTTATAAATAATTTTACTCCTAGCAGCTGGAAGAATGGCAGAACTTTTCTCTTAAATTAGGCAAAACTGCACGTATGGTTATTGTGAAGCTGGTAATTTTATTTTATTTTTTCTCCCCTCATTTTTTAGTCTTGTGTTCTATTTGCTTAAAAGGGAATATAATAGTTAACTGCTCAGGGTAAAAGCTTGACTGCTTATAGAAGAAAAAATAACTGCCTTCTTGGATTCACAGGGCTACTTTTCATGGGGTCTCTTTCTGAAGTAAGTTAAATAGGAAACTTTTACTGTGCATTTAGAAAGTATAATGAAGTACAGTAGGCCAATTGGCTTATAAATAAGTAATGTTCCAAAGTAACTCTCATTTAATTATGCTTTTTACTTCTTGAGCTCAAATCTAATTATGATTTTGTTTTTTTCCTCTCTGACTTTATTTAGCTCAAGAAAATTTAGCTGAAACAAAATCTATCATAATATATTTTGATTAAATGTGCATATTTAGCTCTTAAAACAGTTAGACTTGTAATTTAATTTACTTGACTGCTATTACAAGGAGTTTGGAGTAGGATAAAGTATCCATTATGCTTCTCTGTCCAGTGCATTACATGACACAGCAAATATTCAATATTCCATTCTATAGAAACTCATCAAATGTTTTGCCAGCCAAGAGCAAAGTTGCTTTAGTTGAATTTTTATGTCTGATCTTCTGTCAAAGAGGTGCCCTGGTCTTGACCCTTCCTCTGTGCACGAATGTGTGGAATCAGCATTTTTCTTTGATTAGGGAAATGTTTAGGGTGTTGCCTCCAAAAAGATTGGCTGAAAAATTCAGAAACTTTACAAATGCTTTATGTTAGCCTGTGGGTGTGCGATTAATACTGGCTTATTGCAGATTTATGAATGTTATGTGCAGAAATTATGAATAAGTTATCTGAGCAGAAGGAAAATATATATATATGTTATTTCTGCTTCCAAGTGGGACAAAAACAGGATAATAAAGGCCCTTAGCATTTTTTCTTTCATTCTTTATGAAAAGTTAAAAATATTTCTTCATCCTGCTATGTTAGCATTAGATAGAGATCTGCTTTCAAGCAAAGAAACATTTACAACATATATTTTAATCTCAAGTATTTAATATGTATCTGTAGAACTAAACAGACTTTTTCATAAATATCTCAACAATTTATTGATGTTTCCAAAAAGATACAGGAGAAGGGAACACATCTCTAAATATACGTCTTATCCATGTGTCTTCTTGAGGCCCATCCCTCAATCTCACCAGTGACCCACATGATTTAAAAACCTGGCCAGAATGCACACGGGCTGTAAAGTAGAGTCATCAAGGAGAGAACAACCTGGCTGTGGCTGTTTATGGGATATATGGCTAGGATATTTGTGTTTGTTTGTTTTCTTGCTATATCGTCAGTAAGCTTAAGAGTTAGTGCCCCACCAAGATCTTAAGATAACTCACAGCAACTAATAGGTCTTCTCAGCCTTTTTTTTCCAGCTAGGTGTAACAGAGATTAGGTCACCTACCATTTGCTCTGTGAAGGCAGGGCTTATTTTACAGTTGCATATGTGGTAAAACAAAGGTGAAGTTAGGAGTGATGATTCCCCCACAAACATTTGCTTCAGCACATCAGATCTTTATGATAAAGAATGCATTTCTGAAATAGATGATGGGAAGAGGATGCTATTTCTTAGTGATCAGGGCTGGTGTAAAACCTGCGTTAAGTTTCTTCGAACTCAAAAAATAATTTGTTGCCCCTTTTGGACCTGTGTAACTGCTAGTGCTTCCCTGCTTAGAGGGGGCTACTCTGTTGACCAGCACACCCCATTGAGACCATCCTGACCTGCCACTTGCATGTGCCCACAACCTACCTAACATCTTGGATGTCTTGCTGGTCTTGGTATGGGGGCTGTCCCTGGAAGCCAGAGCCGTGGCATCACGGTGGTCGGCACACAGGGTGATGGTGCTGGAGTGGCTGTCACACATCTGGCTGCTGTCCTGTATCCATCTCAGGGTGTAGGATGAACTCCATCTCATTCCTGTTGTCTCACTGCTGCTGAGCTACTCCGGTGGGTTGCCCTGCTTCCACAGAAAAGCAACCGGTGGTGTGTGCCAAAGTATCTGTTCTCTGTTGACCACCTCAGTACATTTTTGATTATTTTTTCGTAAATTTCTCTGTCCCTGTTGCTTTCTTTACCTATATTGCAGCCCCAACAAGACAGAAGTTTCAAGCACTGCAGCACCCCTTTACATTTGGGTATGAGTCACTGTATGTTCAAGTATTTTTACAAAATTTTTCAAATAAGATTTTGGAACTAGAGTCTGAGCAGGCTCACCCTCTTTTTTTTTTTTTTCATGTTTCAGGAAATTTTGTTATCTAACAAGGGGCTAAAATTAGCAGGAGTATGGAGGGGTGTTTTTTCTTTTATAAAACTGAGTAACTCTGCTAATGGATGAATCATGTGGGTGTAACGTAAGGCACTTGATAGCAAGCAGTCTGGAGATATATGTGCAGTAAGATTACTAGGATCATTCAGAAACTATTTGAAATGGCTGAAACATGAACTTAATCTATTGTAAATATTTGTTACTCATATTCTAATATATCAAAATACATTTGGGTAGAGTTAGGCAAATGAAGGCAAATTACAAGCTACAAAGTTTTTAACAGTGTATAACTCAACACTGGAAGACCTATACACGTACTTGGTGGAACTCGGTGCTTTTTCAAATGAATTATTTTCTGTAAAAATAAATATTTTTTTGGAGAATAACTTTCCAAGGAGGAAATGAGAGCTCATAGTAGATTAAAACGAAGGGATGGGACTGAGAAATTCTCAAAAAAAACTTGGAGAGTGCTGAAATGTTTTTACGTTTTACTTTATTTTAATAAGCTTTCTGAATTCCTGTTGCACCATATTGCTCATCAAAAACTGGACAATTTAAATTTAGTTTGAATGAGGCTTTAGATAATGTTTAATCTCTTTACAATAAAAGATTTCTTCCTGGTATTTGACTTAATTTCTATGTTTTTTCAGATGTTCTTTTCTTCTACTGAAAGCCATGATACACATGCATAAATCTTCTTTGGTGGCTTGACCTGAATCAAGCTCCAGTTTTCCTTTGGGGTAGGGTCTCTTTGGGTCCCTCTTTAAGTTTATCCAATAAACCAAAATACTAAATATTCTTTCAGTACTTCTGATGGAGTCTTTGTCACTTGAGACCTTGAACTAAAAACAGTCCCAGTCTTTTTAAAATGGCAATTGCTCAAACAAATTACTGGGTCTGATGAAAATATTTAGTTGTCTTTGGATTGGTTTAGGCAGGAAGAGTGACTTGTTGATGACAAAGGTCTTCTCTAGCTTTGGTTATGGGAACAGCTTTTTAAAAACGTTAGTGTAGTGGAAAACATAGCAGAAAGGTACACCCTCAGCCCACATCAGCAAGTTGTGATATTACGAATGAGAAAGTCAAAATGCGGAAGAAATGAAAAAAAGCATGTTGCCAAATTTCTAACTTGGTTGTTCTCAAAGGACTGATAATTTTAGAGTCATGTTCTTGAAAACCTGCCTGTGTATGGTGAGAGATAGAAATGTTTGTCTTTCCCACAAAGGCTGTTGCTTTAAGTAACAGATACAATAATATCTTGAAATACACAGATCCTAGGTGACATCCACCTTTGGCCTAGTACATACATTTTCTTTAGGTAGTCAGGTTCTGAGTCCCTTAATATGTACTATTTTATGTACAGAAGGTGGCTTGCTGAATTACTGCATTTTAAGAAGCCAGTGCAATGACCTGATTTAGTTGAGTGATATTTAAAAAATGTGCCCTATTGCCCTTCTATTCTTGAAAGGGAAAGTTTTTGCTAATTTACAGTGTCAGAGTCCTTATTAATTTCTTAAAATCACAGTACTGGAAAAAATCCTTTAGGAACTGAAAATTTTGCTCCAAGTCATCTCATAGTGTTCAAAAGCTTAGTGTTTTTCCTTTAAAATATATAAGATAAATATTGATTAGAAAATAAACTGAAGGAAGCATGAAGTCGTGTGGTTGTGAAGGACCTTTTTTAAAGGTGGTGGAAGTACACTTAAAAAACATTCCTTTATTTTGTTTCGGCCCTTAACATATCTAAAGTCTTTAATGCCATAAAATGGTCCTTAAACTCTAGGTATCGCTGTTGTCTTCGCACTTGCATTTGTATGATAAACTACAAAGCAGTCCCATTCAGTCATTGTTTTCAGGACATTGTAGAGGCAGTTGTTGGTCCTTTAGCTCTGTCCATTCACCATTGTATTGCCCTCTCTGTGAGTAAATTCTTGGTGTTACTGGCTACTTGTCGTCACAATACTTCAAAGGTCTTTGTGACATTAACAAACACTAAGGGAAAAAAAAAAACAAAAAAAAACTGCATTTTTACATTTTTAAATGGGAAATGTTGCTATGAATGTACCAAACTTTAACTGTCATGGAGTTTGTATCCAAGACTTGTTGCAAATACCAGAACGTCTTCTGATACTACACTTTGTTGTTCTTGGTTAGATTTTCATATCCCGTTATGACAAAATAAGGCACTTTTCAAGTGTTGTCAATGACAGTATTATCAGACTTAAGTAATTATGGTAAGTATTGACTTTGAAGCTGGTATGAACTTTGCTGAGATCAGACATGTAGAATACCAGAAGCTTACAAACAAGTGTGTAAAGAAATTCTCACATTAGGCGTCTTTATTGTGCCATGACTTTTTAAGTGGTATTTCTCTGGAATATGAGTTCAGTTACCAACAAGAGCTATATTCTGCTCCAGGATTTTAACAGAGGACTAGTATGGTGCCTCTTGTGCATTTTATAACCTGACAAAGGAGATTGGATATTGGTGGAATTCCTGTAGACATTTTGCCAGGTGATTATTCTGGCAAGGCTGCATTTGCCCACTTCCCCAGAGGGTAAGCCTTTAGAAATGGCCTCTTAATGTAGCCTTTACCGGGAAGGGAGAGCTTTCTTTGAAGCACCAGTCAGGCTTTGCTCACTGCTCACTTTAGCTGCCCCTGACTTTTCACATCCCTACTTAAAGGGAACATTTGTTGCAAAGGAAATCTCATTGGGGGTTTATTTCTAGTGTATCTCCATGTTGACCTGTCTGATCCATATCCTGTTGTCCTTTTAAGCTGACTCTTGTACTTTAGGGGAGGTGGAGAGTTGGAATTGGCCAACTTTTGCCTGTGAGATGGGTGACCTTCAGTTACAGAGGAGTGCCTCTGCCCTCCTACCCTATCTGGTCAAGAAGACAATGTCTGGTCTTAACAAAGCAGCATCACTTACATTTTCAAGGAAACATGTAGACATTTGGGGGGGATTTGACCCCTTTTATTGTTTTCAGCAGGTTACTGCTACGCTTGTACAAGTGTGATTTGGAGGAATATTTATTTGACTGATGGATAGTCTTTCTGGAGGTTTGATTCAGCTGAGGGTGGGCTGTTTATGTGCTAAAGCTGTAAGGTTATCAGTCACGTTTAATAACTTCAGTTTTTTTTTTTGTTTTTTTTTTTTTTTTTTTCCTCCCCTGGTTTGAAGGTTGTGTTACTGCCATTAGTAATCAGAGGGACATTTTTATGAGAACATCCTTTCCGTGCTCAAATTGTCTTAACACTGCTACTGGCTTTTACTGAAGCTGTATTTGCCTTCCAAGTGATTCACAAGGGGGACTATGCTATTCACTTAGGCATGTGCTGACCTGAAAGCGGAATAGAAGCAAGTGCAGGTAACTTGAGGGAAACTTAATGCTGGTGTTTCGAAACGCCCATTATTTCCCGCTTAAGGAAAAACAAACCCCCCAACCCTACTTTTGTTTGTTAACCACATGGCTGGCCTGGACAAAGCCTCTCTGGAACGGGGGACCAGGGCCAAAGCACAGCACAATGCATGACTAAGCTGAATAAAACCATTTTCTGGACTCCATCTCTTGAGCTGGTTTGCCATGCTCTACAGAGCTGGCTGTTAAAATGGCATCTGGCTCTTAAAATGGCATCTGGCTGCTGAACAGCCACTTCAGTGAGCAGCCCATGCCTCTGCAGCTTCTTCTGCCCTTGCCTTTCCTCCGCCGTGCTCACTGTGAAGGCCTGGCCAGGCTCCCTGTCTCACTGGGGCCTGGGGCGGCTCTTGGGTTGGTAACGTAGCTCGTCTGGGGCAGCTGATCTCCGTCATTAATCCTTGCTCCCTAGTCTGGAAAACTGGGATGGTAGTATATCCTTCCTTCCCCCTTTTGTGTGTCTTATTTATTTAGACTGTAAACTTCTTGAAGTGGGGACTTTCTACTTCCATGCCTCACACAATGCCGTAGCAGTGTTGGCAAGAAGCTTGTTTGATAAACCTCACTAGAAAATGCTCAAGCAGGAGGTTGTCATATGCAAGGGGCTAGGTTATCTCTTGCTCCCGTGGCTATTTGCTTTCTTTACTGCACCACTCTGTTTTATCCCTCAATATGTCGGTTACACCCACATGCTGATGCGTGGCCTAAGCCTGCATTTGCGTCACCTTTGAATTGGGCCCTCCTGTCCCTATGAGATCAATGTGCAGTTTAGGAGATGGAGCAAGGGGGGGACAGGGAGTTGTACCGCCCTCAACGTGTCTGGGAGGTGATAAACCCCCTCATTCCTTCAGATTTCCTCAAGACAGGGACAGGCGAGCAACTCAAAGGTGTGACAAGGACAAAAAGGAGGATCTGTCTGTCACACTGGTGTAGAGCTCTCTGCACGTGGGGAGCTCGACTGTGTTTCAAGAGGCAATTGTTTTGTCTCCATTTCTCTGAACTGAGAACTGCAGTGGAGGAGAGCACTGCTGAATTACAGGGCTAGCCTGGAGTGGTTTTAGAGAGGTGAGCATGCACAAGCTCCTTCCTTGGGCCCACGGGTCTTCCATCAGGATAAAGGTTCTCCAAGTGTGCTTGGCAGGCAGGCCTGGAGAGGGAGCAGGCATGTTCCTCAGGCTGAAGAGGAGAGTCGGAAAAGCATAACATTTTATACAGGCTTTTACTGGCAGCTTTGCATACTGTATAAGCATGCCCTGAAGAAGATAAAGGAAGAAGCTACCTTATCTATACAGCACCACTCCTGTCCTTTAGCCTGCCAAATCTTAGAACAACCTCCACTCCCCACCCCCCAAAGCTAAACTCCACCATAAACAGTGTGACACAATTGCAACTTCTCAAAAATGAAGTAATGAACCACAGTGACCAGTACTTCTAGTGTGTTTGTTTGTTTGTTTGTTTTGTTTTTAAGGATGACAGCAGATAGCACCTTTTCTAACAGTATTGACTTTTCAATATATTTTAAACCTGGGAAATAAAATGAGCAGAATGCTGCAGGGAGCAAAATCAGCATTGCGTATCGCATTAAAGATTTCCAGTTTAATGATGTCTGATGTGGAGCAGAAGTCCAGCTAAAGACAAAGCTAAATGAGGAAGGGTGTCTGGAGCCTGATGTGTTAAAAGCTTTAAAAGCAAATCATGCCAACATGAAGTCAATGTAAAGCCCTCCTGTGGAGGGAGTCAGTGTAATGAATACAGTGCAAGCATAAAATGATTTCATGTTGTATTGCGTTTTGAGTAAGTTGCAGCCATGGAGAGAACCTACTGAGTCATTTGTGTGCTGGGATGTGTGCTGCTGTTTGTTGGGTTTCTTAGTTTGCATTTGTGCCTAATTTAGCAGATTGAGTGCTCTGGCTTTTGTACCAAAATAACTCCTGCTCCAAAACCTTTGAAGTCTGATAATATATGTAGAACTTCTTGCAAAATAGGGTTCAGTTCTTGCCTGAAGTCTCTCCGAACTGCTTTGTGAAAATACATTTGTAGAAAGTAAGATAAGCTGAGTAATGTGCAAACCTTTATACCTCTTAAAAGGAAGCTTCATGATCAACTGAAGAAATTGAAAATCAAATGGAAATTTGGATCCTACCTCAATTAAGTGGTAGATTAAGCAAATAATATAGTTAAACACTCAAAAAGTTATAAGAAAAGTGGGCTAACAATCTATTCTTATGTAGTTATTTGTGTGGGAAGTAGCTTATGATTTACCAAATTATAGAAGAAAATATTTAGTGGGCAAGTCTTTCAGTAATATCCAGCCTGTACCTCCCCTGGCTCAGCTTCATGCCATTCCGTTGGGTCCTATAATATTAGCTATACTAGCTGTTGAGAGTCAAAACATCTCCCACTCCAGCCAAAGACAGTAAATGCTTTATTTCTTCTGGTGGTAGGTGTATTTTAGTTTGTTGTAACTGAATATGAATTGGATATGTGAAGTTCAGGGAATAATTTTGGATCATTGTGTATTGCCTTTAAGCTACTGCAGTCATCAAAAGAAATTTCAATATAAGATGTAGTTGTAATAGAAATCAGGCAGTGATTAGAAGAGCTATTCTCTTTTAGCTTGTTTTCCTAAACTAGAGAAGTGGCAGCAATTCCAGCCAGCCCCATGCTTGCAGCTCACAGCTACAGATACCAGAGTCCAGCAAGAGTTTGTGGAGCACTGAGAAGCAAGGTTTTGCTCGCACAGTAGTTTGCAGAACAACTCATTGCCTTTGTAGAATGATTTACTAATTTAACTCCTGTGGCATTTCAAAACTCGTTATGAAATATTTGCCTTGATATTTGGTTGAAATGGAGGCATATAAAATGTTTTTCCTTGTTCTTGGTATTTCAGGGTAATTGAAAGTGCTTAAACCTTAAGAGCTTTAGACAAAAGTGAGAAATGATTAATATTAACACTTGATACTACAAGATATTTTACACTGTCCAGATTAAAACCTTCAGTGTGAGTTTGACTCAAGACCTGAGTAGAGCTTTTGGAGTTCTTTGTTCTGGAAAGGAATCGCTGTCTTCAACTGGAGAAACAAATAAACTTCTGAACCAGCAATAGCTTTGGATCCGGCTGCAGAAAGGTCTGTTTTGGTTGGAGAGGTCCAATTGTGTATGCATTTGGTATTTATTGTCAGATTCATGATTAATTTTGGTCATTGTTATACTAGCGTAACAATGAAGGCATTGTCACCAGTAACATTTTCACTTTCCTGTGTTGCTACAGTGGTCATTTAATTATTTTTGCAAAAGTGCTAGGTTATGGGAACCTTTCCATGAGTGAACCATGGGGAAGACTGGAATCTCTTATTAAAAGTTAAGTATGCTTGTTGTTCCCGTAAGTGATGGTAATAAGGGAAACTTTTCAAATCATTTCATTGCTGTTGGCAGTCCGTATCAACTGAAGATCTATTATACTTCTCAGAATCTTTTCCCCCTATCAAGGCAGTAGGACTGTTTGGTTTTTGTTTGTATTGTGTATTTGCTGGAAGGAGAGCTCTATTGTTTTTTCGGAGGTTGATTACAAACATAAAATAGATTCTCTTGAGAATGCTTTGTCTACACTCATCACAATTGGTAATTGTTTTGTGTTGTGTAATACTTTACATGCTGCACTTCTTATTTGGGGGCATGTGTGTGAATCTCAAAGTGGATTTCCACCTCAAACCATTGATGTATTTAAGGTGGCTCCTTGAAAGAAGCTTGAAACTTCTCCATACTCATGTGTTTGTAGATGATGATGCCAGACAGAGGCCACTTTTTTCAGCCGTTTGGAGACAAACTTTGCTGCACTTGAATTGATGTCTTCTTCAAGTAAGACCTGGATAAAATAGTTCTTGAAAAAGAAAAAAGAAACAAACAAAAAACCCACCACCAACTTTATGCATAAAAGCAGATTAAAATAGTGTCACTGAGCGAGAGGTGGGTGTCGTTTTATTTGCGCCAAGTGCACTTGCAGCGGTCATTCCAAATGCCAAGGGAAGAGGAATCCAGGACCTTCACACATCCTATTCGCAGAGTATCTTGAGGTGGAGATGGGCAAAACACATGGAAAAAATGAGGCTTCTGCCACACGTTTTCTTTGTAGGTCACTTATTGTAGTTGAAATTATAGGGAGTGTAAGAACAAGTGGTCTATTAGCAAAGCCATGAAAACACACCATTTGCCACTTCTAACAAATGTCGGACAAAAATATGCTCCGAATTTTAAAAATAAATGAAGACTTGGCGAAAAATAAAACCTGGGTTTATCTGCATCTCATCAGGTACATGGCGTCCTGGACTGCAGCCCACTGGCAAAAACATGGGGAGTGTTATCCTTTGCAGCACTGGGAATGTTCTCTGCTGAATTTGGCGCCAACGACCGAGCTTTGCTTGTTAGCTGGAGTTCACACAGACTCCTTGCCAGGCCTGCCCAGAATACTGTCTCCTCTGACTTCCTGTGGTCTTGCATAATATTTCCTTGCTCCTTGTATAACTGTGACTTGATCTGGTCACTGCCCCGTCAGACGGCTGACTTTTAAAAGGCCAGCCCTGCAAACGTGCGGGCGAGTAGCCTCGGCCGAAGGAGCTGTCCCAGCGGTGACGCTGGCGGAAACGTCCTTCCATGGGGAGCCGGGAGCACGGCGTGGGCGTGCAGCCATGCGGCCACAGCCGGGAGCAGTGAGGCTGCCTGCCTCGACCCCGTGACGAGACAAGTGCCGGACAAAACGTCGGGCTGAGTACACCTTTGAAACATGTGCCTCTGTTACTCTGATTTCTGTGACAGATAGAGACGTCGATTAACAAGGGGGAGACAATGCCGCGGGCAGTGTTATCAATGAACGAGCACGTTTCCAGAGCAGTATGCAATTCTCATTATGGCTAGTCGTCACTCAGTTAGGAGTCCTCACATGTGCCTTGCAAATGTGCTCCAGGTACCTTGAGTACTAATTTTGAGACGAGGATAGCAAAACTAAGGTATTGAAGAAAGCAGTCTTCTAATTCTGCTGATTTGCAACGCTTCTGCACAAGTTGTTTCTGCAGTTGTCCGTGTTAATAAAATAATGCAAAATTAATTCATATTTCAAAGGTTACTGCTTTTTAGCCTAGATGATTTTTATATATGTTTTAGAAGTGAATTTGATAGCAGTTTGTGTGACGTAATTGTGTTTATACCAATAATTTTTTTAATGTTTGTTTTCAAGTGTATTTATACATAGAGCACTGCATGTAATTACAGAGCTTTGTCCGTAACTCATTTTCAAAAAGACAACCATCTGACATGACACCTTCAACAGTCCCCTTTCTAAATGCAGCTTTCAAGCTGCTAATCCTGTTCTTTGGCAACCCCATTTCTGGCATAAGTTTGAAAAGCTGGAGAGTAAAGATTACGAAATAGTTGTTTCAGTACATTTGTAAATTTCCTCAATAGACTTTCCTGATTTGTGCATTACAGTTCTCAGATCTCGTATGATCTCTCAGTTAAATGTTATCTGCTGTGAAGAAATAGAAGAATCATTTTAGGGAAAACATTTGAAGTGGCTTAGTCAACCCAGCTATGTGAGACTTTGTTTAAATCAGCTCATACTGTCATCTCTTCCACAAATCCAGGTTATCCAGTTGCCATAGTAACTTTGACATGCAAAAGTTCATGCTGCCTACACATGACTTCTTGCAACACTGTTTATTAATCTGATTATTTAATGGAAAATATTCTTTATCAGTTAATGTGCATTATGAGGTTGCTTTTCTGGTCAGTTAAGAGCGGTTTATTACTTTGTATTCTTAGGATCCGAACTTTAATGACTTTATGATAGTCTAGCTGATAGGGCAGTAAGAGAACTCTCCAAGTAACATAATGTCAATACTACTGACAACTAGCACACCATTTTACAGTATTGTGAGTACCACCATTTCTGGGAGGATTGTATAAATATACCACATTTTTGGAAGATGGCTGCCTGGTAAACCAGGTTCATCTGAGCTTTTTTTTTTTTTTTTTTTTTTTTTTTTTTCTCCAGGTGATGGGGAAGCCACTATGTGCCAGTACAAAGCTAGCTTCTCACTGATAGTTTTGGGGTCCTGGATAAGCCATTCAAATAGAAATCACATTGTACAAGTAGACCGATGCTGGGTTGGCTCTAAGATTAAGGAAGAAGTGTAAGAATTAGAAAATATTTTGGGCTGATCATAGCTTAGCCAACCGTAGAACACAGGCTGCAGCCAATAAAGCTTTCCTCTCTAAATGGAAGTAGTTAGAGATGAATTTTAGTACACAGCAGTCTGTATCTTTCAAAAAATATTTGTGCCTACTCTGCAGAACATCTGAACAGTTTTAAACATTTCACAAAAAATGGCTTATCAAGTCACAGGGCTGCAGAATGAAGAGTTTCAGAAGCTCTCCTTCAAAACAGATCAGTGCAACCACAGTAAAGAATTACAAGCCTCGATTTCTACACAAGCTTTAGATCTGAACGGCTGTGCTAGAGCACTGTAAATGCTCTCTTGAGTCAAAATGTGGCTGTATGTCTGAGAGGCCCACAGTCAGACAGTGATGCTCTCCCTCCTTTTCTTTTTCCTTTCTTTTTCTTTGATGATTTAAAAAGGTGCAAGTGATCGCTGCAGAGCATTTAAGGGTTTACTCCTCAGCTGCGTCTGCAGACGAATGCCCACTGCATTCACTGGGGTTTCATCTGAATAAACAGCTCAGGGTTTTGCACTTGTATACATGTCTAAATATGGATCTCGGTCAAGTAAACAAGCATGTAGCCCTGCACAGTAATCTTCTTTTGGAGTGGGGGAACACCCTGTGTCACTTGCGTGGCGGTGTACATGTCTACATCTCGAGCTCGGAGCAGGCTGGGGTTGAGGATGGCGATCGCGAGTCCACACGCGTCTCGCCACAGGAGAGGAGCGATAGCTATCTTTGGGGGGGGCAGCAGCCTCCGTCACTCGCCTCTTGGTGCAGGGAGATACTGCTCGCCTTTGAAGGACGTGTCAGGGCAGATACGCGCTTTCAAAATGCCTGTGCTCACAGATAAAGGGAGAAGGGAGCAGCTTGCTAAACGCTGGATGTTCTCAGTCCTAAATGCCTGTCAGTTCGTGAAGCCAAAGATCTTACTCCTTGCTCCTCAGGCTGAACTTTTACAGGAGCAAGAGTAACCTTCTTATCTAAGGAAGAGGCTGTGTTCAGACTAACTGGAAACATTAGAAATGGGGTTGTGCTTATGGTGCCAAAGAATATTAGAGCATTTCTTGTGAACTGCATTCTGCAGCTGACAAAGTAGGCAATGTCTGTAAACCTCTTTGTATGTATCATGCAGAGAAATACTTGTGACTTTGTTTCATGTGTATTGCAGTGGAGAAAGAGTTGGTGATAAATATGTATATATATGTATGTTTTTATATATATTTTTAAAGTTTTCATATTATAATTTTAAATTTCTTTATGAAACTTGCTGTAGGCTGTAGTCCATCCCCAAAGAAAGCCAAAATTGTGATGCCACTGCAGAGTACGCCATGTTTCATGCAGCGTTATAACTTGTATGCTGTAATTAGTGATCTGTGCACATGAAGGAATGTTGTAGGTGTGTAATGACAATTTTCTTCTATGCCATAAAATCCAGTCTCCTTAAGACCTCGGAAGTTTTGGAACAACTTCTCCTACTGTCTGAAGGAGTAGTGCAATGTACTTAGCCCCATAGAGGACAGGTCTTAATAGCAACAATTAGTACATTTGTGTGTCTAAGTATGCTTGAAAAGCTTAAATGGTTATGGTTTGAAAAAGTGAAGTGAAGGAACTGTAAAATTAACAGTGAAAACCAGTGTGTGCTATGGTGAGGAAGTCTAGTCTTAGCTATACAAATAGCTACAAAAAATAGAGATCTGAAAAGCTCTCTGGTTGTCAGATCTGCCAAATCAAGCAGAAGTGAATAGTAAACATTACTGTTGCTTGTAGTGCATTGGTTTTTGTTTGTGTTTTTAAAAGCATTATGGAATCATGCAGGAGGTCTGGAATGAAGTTATGAAAATGCACCTTTTGAAATGTCAGCAAAAAAGTCCCAGAAAGAACAATGACATCTTACAAATTTTGCACACTTAAGTTTCTCTAAACAGCAAGAATAAGGAAATTTCTGTTTCCTTTAATAAGGAAATTTCTGTTTCCTTTAATGAGGGACATTGTTGAAACAAAGGCAAAGAGAAGCGTAGCACTCTGCACTGTGAGTGTTGCAGAGGACAAGAGGTATGCTTTCCTTTTCCTGATCCTAGCCCTCATTGAGGCTTGGCCTTTCTGCAGAGCCCTCTTCCCCAGCATGGGTCTCTCCTGATGCGGCTGCTGTACGGTGCCTGCTGCATGGCAGGGCTGGCAGGACAGGACCACGAGCAGTTTTGGCTGTGAGTGCCATGCTGGCCTACCACTGCATGTAATTTGAAAGGTTTTTGCTGAGGATTAGGTATATGCTAGTCATCAAAAGCATCTGTAGCCACTAGAGGTTTGACTGAACGAAACTTCTTGGGGACAGTATTCTGTCCTCACGATGGACAGGTGGAGGTTTTGAGGAAGCACTGCTCTGCTTTCTGTGCCCTTTTTTGGGTGTCCACTGACTGAAACAGACAGATGGGAGGATGCTGGGCTAGATCCACCCCTCACCTCACCTGGCCCACCAAGCTATTCCTCTGCATTCCTCTACAGACAAGGATACCCCACAAGGGCAGAAAGGATTGAAGAAGTAGGGACACAAATTACCTAAACAGGCAAACCAGCTTTACTTTCACGCTATCTAAATTCTCTGCAAAAATCCCTCCTGCAGATTTCAGCAGCCGCATACATTTTTGAGCAGACATTTTCATCACTGTGTGTCTGTTATTAATACATGTGTAATCAACTTTCAATCTGATGGTTAATAAGGGCTGTTTATGAAATAAGTATGTTTGTTGCTTCTGCTTTGCTTTGCTTTGTTTTGCAGGAAAATAAACATTTGCTACTAGCAACCATAATTATTCCTTAGCAGTTATTGCTCCTTTTCTCCAAATGGTATGTTGTTTTTTTTTTCCTCGGCAAAGCACATTTTACATACCCTTCGCACAACTTTAGCCTTGGTCTAACACTGAGGGATTACTTAGATAAGATACTAGCCATGGCTAGCATAATCTCCTGATAAACTGGAGCATCATTAGGGTGCAGAGTTATATATCCTTGGAAGGCAGAGAAATAGCATTTGCAACTCTTTAAGGTTTGAATAAGAGTCATGAGCAAACAGATTTTTGCAAGGATTATGCGGATCCTGTTGTTAACTTTTGCAATAATCATTAAACTCTTTTCTTGTTGCTTAAAAATTGGTGCTCTCAGTTGTTTGTTACTGTTAAATGAATGAAGTGAATTATTTGGTAATAAATTACAGCATATGGAAATAGTGGCATAGTCTGTTTCAAGCAGAATTTGAATACTGGAAACAGGTAAAATGAAAGGTGAAGGTTAATGATTTAATAACAAGGTCCCTGGGACCATGCCTTAAATATAGAAGGCAGTAATTTGCATTTGCTTCCTGTAGGATGACTTCAATGAGGAACAGAGGGCATTTAGCATGTGCAAATGCAGAGTCTGTTTTATGCATCTGTTGTACTTGGAAAGTGTAAAACCTGTGATGAAGACTTGTAAGATGTTGCACAGACAGGCTTGAGAGTGCTGGTGTAGGCAGGGAGTGGTGAGGAGAGGAAATGGTAATGAGCACTCCAGAAAGCTTGGGGGGCATCAGGGTAGCTAATGTGGGGTTCTGTTTGAGAGAGAGAGATGTTTATATGCTAGATAGAATTGCATATGCAGCAAATAGCCTGAAATATATTTTGTGGTTACCACTACTTATATACAAAGCAAAACCATAATTACAATGCTGTTCTTGTTTTTGGAACATCATCATGTGCCAAACAAGTTCTGGATATTTGTAGGGCACAATAATGTCAAAGATTGACTGAGTGTGAAGAGGATTGGTTTACAGGTACCTGCCATATTCACAAAAACAACAAAAGCTAAATTCTCATTCACATTATGTTGTGAAGATGTTAACCTTCAAGTGTTTGTTGATGGCTTCTGCAGCACCTGCTCGTGCAGCCTGCGTGACCCAGCAAACACAGCGGGCAGTGGATGGCTGGAGAAGGAGCAGCTGGAGCAGTCCTTTGACTCTTACCTGGTGCTGTTTTGGGCTGTGTCGTATATGCAACAGCATCATTAAGGTCCCTTTGTTCTTCTCCAGTGCTGTACGAACAGCTTGGGGCAGAAAATTCTCCTTAAACTAAGTTTGCTGATGATGACAAAGTCTTGTGAAACACTGTAGTTTTTCTTTCCTGCTGTGATCGTTCTGGTAGCTTCTTTTGGAACAATCCCCAGTATATTGGCTCTTACATTTCTTGAAGTGTTTTAGAAAGTTCAAAAAGGCTTTATTAGTTGATTGGAAAGAGTTTTAGAATGAGCAGTCCAAAGTGCAGTTGGAATGACAATTTCCTAGACAGTTTAGCGTACTTGTTCAACAGCCCTCCCTGTCCTACCAATGTCCGTCCCTGCTGTTGGTTTTAAGATAGATCATAGATCTGGAATAGCATGCAGGTCAGAAGCCTGGCATAAGAGCCAAAGACTTCATCTTTGGCAGAGTCCAAGCTCCCACAGACCACATGTCTCCAGGATTTCTCCAGGTTAGGCATAGGGTATGATCCTACTCCTCCGGTCCAGCTTGGAGAGCTCTTTGTCTCAAATTATTCATTGGACTTCTAATGAAAACAAAAAATCTGAGCAGCCCCCAAGTATCTTTGTAATGCTTAATAATTGATCACTAATAGTTTTAATGCATTAGAAAAAAATACACTGCTTATGATGAAAATTGTGTTGCTGTCACCCTTTCATAGTGTTGTAAAGAGCATAAGAAGCACTAAATATTTACAAGCATGGGTAACAAAGCAAAATGAAAATGTGGAGGATCTCGTGCCTTTGTCTGCATTTATTTATGCCCTGTTCAATACTAATGGGACTGTATGGGATGTAAATGGCCACAGCACTTGGGCTGTTATATGTAAACTAAATTTGGGGAATTCTTAGTGTTTGTTATGCACAGTGAACCTCTGGGAAAGCTTCAACCTTTGACCTCTGTAGTGGGTTATGACAGGGAAGAATCGTAAGAGCTGGATTTAGACCCATCTGTGGAAAGCTGGTTAAAAATATGCAACTAACATGTTCTT
>NC_048895.1:29752197-29845678 GCF_011077185.1 Oxyura jamaicensis | reverse complement strand
TTTTTTTTTTGCTCTTCCAAATTTCCATGCTCTTTAATATTAATCTATTTTCATCAATGTGACTTGCCCCAGCAGTAAAATTTGTTTGTAATGGTCATGTAATGATTGTTGAAGGGACATAAAAAATAAACTAAATTTATCTCAAACTAAAAAAGGTATTCTAGGAAAAATAAAGTTTTTATTAGAAAATGAAATGGAGCTTGACAAGTATCAGTGGGTAATTTGTCACACAACTGAATAGTCATTAAAGAAATTATGGTAGCAGAACTCTTGTTTTGCTTTTACAACATGGAATATTCTTTTCTTTGAAATACTTTGTCACTAGCTTTTAATTTTGCATTATATGTTAATAAGTGTTTATGTTTGGATTGTGCTGGCAATTTCAAAGTGAACAAACCATAATGACATTTACTGCCTTTGAGAACTTTTTTACATGGTTTGTATGTCACAAGTTAAAACTATCCCAAATATCTAGAATTAAGAATTTATTATTATTCTTTTCTTGAAATATTAGTCTAGATGGTCTTCAACAAAAGTCAAAACATCTGGCTGCAAGTTCACACACTTCAGAAATTCTGTTTTGCTAATGAGGCTTTTTTGTCAGGTTAAGGTGACAGGATATTTCATGGAAGAAAGTAACTGACTTTATTGCTTAGGAGAACAGCGATTACTAATGAAATATTAGTTGCATTTTTAGAGGAGCTGATAATATTTTGTTGTTTTTCCTGCAAAACTGTTTGTAATCAAAGCCATTATACTATCACTTAAGTGGAAAGGCCAACATTTGCCCAGAACAGCTGTGAACTTAAACTAGCTTCTATAAATAAGTTTATTATTTTAGATGAAAGTTACAAAGCAATCTGTCTAGCTCTATTGAAGTAAATAGAATAGCTTAAAATATGCCTAAAAGAAAGAGGATAAAGAACAGCATTGGAACAGCATGACATCCTTCAAGGGTTCTGTATGCATATATAATAATTTAATCAAACACAACTCTGTGGTTTTGTGGTCTTGAGAAAACTGGAAGGAAGGAAAGTGCTATTTCACTGTTCAGCTGACTGAGACGCAATAATGTCCTTGTTTAAGACACTGATTCTCCCTGTTTTCATTTAGATGCATTTGGAAGCAGAACAGAAACAAATATGAGAATGTGCTATGCCATTTTCTCTAAAATACGAAAAGTTCTATTCACTGTGTGGAGAAAATGAAATCATTAGCATGCACTCTGTTCTCCTTTAGAAACATGTATTGGTTAGATACAGAAGTTTCATTACCATGCATGCTGAAAATATGGTCTAAGAGCTTTAATTTAGCTTCATCTGTCAATGTTAATGGACAGAGCAAGTGCTGGAGCTGCTGTAAAACAAATCTGTTTTCCTTTTGTCTGCTGTGCTAGATAATGAAATAAAAGCTAAATTATCACTGATAAAAGTAATTTGCAGAAAAGCAATGATAAAAATATAACAACAGAGCTTGCCATTAGCAGTTTAAATGGATAATGTTTGCTAGTGCTTCTAACCTACTTCTGTCCTCTGTTTTTTGTTGTCTTCTCCTCCTTCCCATGCTGGCAAGGGCCTTTAAAATTATGGGTTTACTAAATCCCAGCAAGGGTATCTTTTTTTGGGGGGAGGATGTAACTATTAAATATAATAAATGTATGTGTGTGTACACACACATATATATATACATATAATCTTTTTCTTTACAACAATATTGCCAAGTCCAATCCAGGCATGTTTATAGTGGTTTGAAGTGCTGTATCAGTATAATTTTATCCACCCTAACTTTAGGAATGTATCTGCTAATGATGAATACTGAAGAAGTGGATTATCTCATTGCAGTGCTGGTAACTCTTGTAAACTTATCCTGAATTATGTGAGGCTATGAATTATGAACTAAGGTTGTGAAAGCCTTAGGTCTTAGAGCCATGTTTAGGTAAGGCTCATACTTCCCCTTGCTGTCTGTCTGGTGTTTTTGGTTGTTGTTTTTTAATGTATATATATATATATTTTACTCTAAGATAGAAATAAGTTTGAAGCTATGTCCCAGTCACTCACAAAACTCAGAAATTGAAAGGCAGGTGCACAGACTGTTGAGTCTGGTGGTTTTCTGTGCATTTTGTGATTCCAATGTGTGTGTTTAAAGAAACATAAACCATTCACGTATTCTTAAATCTTAAATTTACTTGTAAACCAGCCTTATCTCCATTGAAATTGAGTCATCATTTTTTAAATGGTTGGAATTCAAACTACTTTTATGATGGAAAGCCAGCATCCAGGGTAAAATATTAGCCACGGAGTATTTAGAAGAGGATTGATTTCTTGAGGACATGATGATACATTTGTAGTTTGTAGAAATATTTGTTTAAAGGCATTCAGTTGTGAATGGCTACATAAGGAACAACTGCTAAACTCTAATTGCAGTACCTAAAAGTATTCTGTGTTTGCGGTCTGGATACTGCTGTACAGTGCTTGCCAGTTTACAAATGTCAAGGACAGTTACACTGTCACATTCTTGAATGGCTTGCCTCTGACCATCCTTCAAAAAACCTGCCCTTTCTCCAATGCTCCTTCTGCAGCTACTGCTGCCAATTGCTATTTTGCTCTACCTCTGCACTGCCTGCAGTCCTCGGGAAGCCGGGGCCTTGCTGGGCCATGCAGTCTGTGAAAGTATAAGAACTCACTTTTCCTGCCCCCCAAAATAAAACAAGGGCACCTTGGAAGTTAGGGAAACTCTTAGCATATGTGTGTCTGTGCAGGGTATCGGCTGCAGCACACAGTTCTGCTGCTGCTGGTCAGACAGCTTCTCATAGGTGCAGGTTTGTATAAGGTCCAAAGCTGCTATTCTAATGTTTTCCTGTGCAAGAATGTCCTGATTTTCATGAGTAATGTAGGAGAAAATATCACATGTAAGAGCTTCTTTATAACGTACTTTTATCTGACAGATAAGGGTCTGTGTTATTCTAAACTGCTTTACTATTTATTGTTGCTGAATACTATTGTTATAAGTATAATGTTATGCTACTTCCAGCTTTGCTTCTATGTTATGCCTGTTTTGCATGTATTCCCTCTGCAGCTTCAAAGTATTTAGGAAAAAAAAAAAAAAAAGTGTTCTGTTTAAATATGTTAGTAAGTCAGTAAAGATAATTAGGTTCTTATTTTGTAATAGAGTTCAAATAGATGAACATCGGCTGTATTTCATTTAGTGGCCTTCAGAGATGCATTTTATAGCATAATAATTAGATATCAATTTAATAGAATTATCACAATACCAGAATGGAAGAAAACTTAAATCTTAGTTTACTTATATAAAGAAAAATTATGAAAATAACCTGAAATCGTGATGGCAGAGGTCTGATGCCAGTAGCAGTTCTACTGTTCCAAATAGCTGGCTGTTGACAGGCAGGCAGGATGTGATGCACAAGCTCATTCTTTTCACAGTGTGTTAAACACAACTTCAATAAAGTAAAACTCTGAGTAACATCAAAGCTGTATCACCATAGCTGGATAGCAAGGCAGTCTAACACATCAGCACTGTGTTCAAGTGCTGGTTAACAAACACATCAGAGAACAAAATGGAGCAGCAAAATTGATGTTCATTTAGAAACAAAGGCCTGAAGGTGAACGAACTCCAGTGCCCAGAAACAGGAGTAGCTCCACTGTTGGTCTTATCTACATACGTATTTGTTGTCTTCTAGTTATGAATGGTTGTTGGACAAAACTATTGCACTGCAGAAAATAGTCCCCTATTCCGTGATGACATAGTAAAATAGGGGAGAATAGACCACAAAAGCACTGAAAACAGCAGCGTTGAAACATGGAGAGCTTTAGGAAAATGGTCTGAAAATGGTGCTGAAAAGTCGGTGTAAAACGCATGGGGAGATGCACACTACTGCAGAACTGAGTCCTGAGACTGGCTGGTCTCAGCCTAAGCTCTTGTACGTCCCATTCCTCTTTGGGAGGAGGTTGCAAAGTGCTCAGCACCTCCAGGCCTGCTGAGTTGTATTACAGTCAGGGGTGGAAGCATGCTAGAAAATTTGCTATTTTAAGGGCATTTAGGTGAGCAGCCAGACCAGAAGGTAAAGCATGCAAGACCAGAGCTGTTTGGACTGACAGAAGTTTGTTCAGGCCAGAGGTAGGAGAAACAGTGCCAAAGGCTTTCCAGTAAATGAAATTGTTGCTACTGGAAGGGAGAGTTGTCCTTAGGAGAGCACGTAGCTTTCTGAGCAGGGCAGAGAGTGGTCTCGAATGTGAAAGTGCTAGCATGAGGCTTACTGAGCAGTCTTGGGAGATTTGCGTGGGTGAGGAAAGAACAACTTGGTGGGCAGCAGCATAGGGAGGAGGGAAATACTTGTGTGAATAGAAAATAGATCCTGATGTAAAGTTGTGGCTGCACGGCTGTAGTCTTACGTGTTTATGTCAAGGTACTACTGAATAGAGGGTATATTTTTATCATTTCTAGAAGTCTTTACCCAGTAACTTTTCTTCTTATGGCGATGAGATGTGGCTCCTTCTTTAGAACATTTCTGATTTACAAAGTCTTGGTACATCATCCTGATGAAGCTACTGGGCGGGCTGGACCCTTTTCATCTTAAAGTGCTAACAGAACTTATCTTTGTCCTTCTGACTGTTCTCAAAACCTGGTTAATTAAGGTGATCACTGCTTGCATAACTGGGACTTAACAGAGTCCAGATGTTCCTGTATTTCAGCCACACTTGCACCTTTCATGCTATGTGAAGCAAGACACTTAGGGTGAAAAGTTCTTCCACTTCTCTATCTAATTCTAGGTCTGCACTTAAAAATATTTTCCATGCCCTTGAAGTCTTTCTGCACCCATGGGATTTTTTTTTGGTTGTCTCCTTTCCCCTTCCTCTCCCTAAGTCTGCAGACGGCACTCCCAAATCTTTCTCCCATTTTCTGAATTGTGTTATCTACTTCCGCCAGAGATGGTTTGATAAAAATCTGGTTTCCAGTTCTCTCCATGCTTCAGGCCTCTATATGGTAGAAAACATCATTTAATGAAACTCTGTTAGTGACCTTTCATGCTTTACTAAGAGAGGTATCAATTTCAAATATTCCTCAGTACTTTTATATGTTAATATGAATATATAATGAATTTGTCAGTGAATTTTTATTATATAAACTTTTTTTTTCTATAATAATATATTTTTGAGGCACTGAAAATACCCTACCGTACGCTAGATAAACATTCATTCTTTCTTGGACTATAAAATTACATGAAATGTTCATTGCCTTTTGTAATGGGCTTGTAGAAATAGTTACTTTTTCCATGCAGACCTCTTGTTTTGTTTCAAGCTCTCCCCCAATTTCTTGTTTCTATCTACTTTATTTTCTAAATCTTTATGCTCCTCTCTTGGCAGCCAAATAACAGAATTAATGCAGAAACTTGGATGGTCTTGGCCACACCGAACAGTGACTGTCTTCTTCTAGCAGCTGCTCTGCTATAAGGAGCATGACATGTCAGAGGCAAATCTGAAAGCAAATTATTTTCTGTTTATTGGCATTGGCACAAGACAAGAAAACAGAAAACAAAACCTATTTTGAAGAGGTGTGTTCTAGTCTCTTACCGATGGATAATTCCACTCCCAGTTAATGTAGTGAGGTGAGATTATGTCCCAGGGACAGGCATGCCCCCGCAGGGGCACTTGTGGAGGGGAGACTTTGCCTTTGCAGCACTGCAAGCTAGTACTTCGTCCTGGACTCTGCTGGGTCCCTGCTGGGTCCTCTTCCCTTGTAATACTCCAAGTACCATCGCTTGGATGGAATTTCTGATATTTATTTATTTATTTATTGCCGATCCCTACCACGTCTGGGTTCCTTGTTTGTTTTGGGGATAAGTGTGAATACTGGAAGTATGCTCTTGATTGGAGTCCGATGGGGCAGGCTTACAACATCCTGCTCCGCATGTTGAGGATGATTTTCCCAGTTGTTTTGTTGCTGTTTTGTTTTTAATGCTAAAATGAGGCAGTGCAGTGTTTAATATTTCAAGATGATGATTTAAGTAGCAGTAGATCCCAAAATACATGAGAAAGACATGTTTGGTGGCTGGCTGTGCAGAGGTGTCCTGAGTCAACCCTAAACCAGATGGTACGCTCCTTGGCAATTCAGTCCTTCCCATGCAAGCACTGGGGAGTGGTCATAAGGCAGCAGCAGGCTTACTGGCACTACCTCTAGCTACCATTTTTACTGTCAGTCACAACTTGTCTGTAGAAATGTTCACAACAGGCAAAGTTGTGTGATGGTGAGTACTAGTGAACAGTGTAATTCCAAAAGCACCTAAATAACAATGTGCTGTGGCTGGTACATATGTAATGATGGCAGGAGGAGCATTCACCAGGGTAAGTGCAAATGCCATTATCTGGGAGTTGTGGGCTGTTTATTTTTTTTCCCTCCTCAAACCCTGCAGCTTATCTTGCTTGTCTCCCTGTCTTTCCTTTCCCCTCTGGCCAGACTCCAGTTAGTAATTCTGCATTCTTTACTGCCTGAAGTTTTCTCATTTTGAATGTTTGTTTTGAATTTGCACAGTGTTTTTGCACAGAACATATCAGTGATGCAAGACCTGCTAGTTAGAAGATTTTTTTGAGAATATAAAACAGAGGCTGAAAGTCAAGTGGTATTGGGCTGGCACGCCTATATGCCCTAAATAACTTCAGAGCTATAAAAATAGGCAGTGAGAATTAATTCTTATGCACGAAAAATAAAATCTGTGCAAATATTTTGACAGTGAAGGTGACTGACCAGTAGAACAACATACTAAATGTTAGAGTGGGTTGGTTCTCCAGCCCTGAAAGTTGCTTAAATTGACCAGGTTGTTCTTTTAAAGAAATGCACAGGTTCAAATTGTATTAATTCAAGTGAATCCTGTAACCTCTGATGTACAGGTTAGGCAAGTTGTTGGCATTCATCTTCTCTGGACTGGTGAGGTTTGCCACTGTCGTTCATCCTTCTCCTGGAGCTGTTAGTAAGCCAGAGCTTCAGGGAAACATGTCTTCATGCAGGATTTTAATAAAACACGCTATAATCGTAATGAATAAAATCCCTGCATCTGCACAGGCATGGGCCCTGCCTCCACTCTGATTTGAAGCTGTATTGAAAACACAGTAGATAAGTGGACTTTCTTGTTTCTTGTCACACTGTGGACAAACTTTACTCACCGTGCTTTCCAACAAGGCTTTTTCCAGCTTTTGAAAGATAAGGCTAAACAACCTCTTCTCAGCTATGATAAACATTTATTGGTGGATAATAAAGCTTTATTTAGTACTGTTCATAAAAATCACCTACTTGATTCTTGGGCGGTGATCTGAAATATTGGACCCTCTACGGTGAAGAAATTGTCATTGAAATGCTCAACCAATGGGGGTTTGTGCTGTTAATGACTTGTTCTTCTACAGTCCTTGGAGATTTATTCCAAATGTTTTCAAGTTTTCTTTGAGAGACAAGTGGGAAGGTCAGCAGAAATTGGTGGCAGTCCATTACATGTATGAAGAAATGATCATAAGAACTAGGGAAATTTTGATGGTGGTGGTTGTTGGGTACAATGGTGAATAAGATGAAAAAAAAAAAAAAGGGAGTAAACCGTTTTACATAATCTGTGTTTCTCTGTGGTTTGTTATTTCATAAATGCACTATTTACTAAAAACTATACTAAATCATCTCGAAATCACATACAATGGTGTGGCACGCCTTCCTCTTTAAAACTAATTATTGATGTTGTTTACCATACGCATTGCATTGTAAAGGTTTCTTAATCTTAAATGCATTTCACACTGGTTGTTCCAGTAAGAGATTTAAATATTTATTCATGTTCTCTACTGTATATGAAAGCACTTTATCTTTTTTTTTTTTTTTTTTTTCCCATCTATGAAGGGATAAAAATCCTTTTATAACTACTCTTGGCCATGGCAGCGTGTTTTGTACAAAGATAGTTAACCACACTGGCATACAAATGCAACTCAAAAGGATACACTAATACAAGCGACGTTGCCTTTTGGATTCATCTTGTACCCACACAGGTACATCCTGCTCAGTCTGTGCCTGCCTCATCATTCTTTTACACCAGCATTTTCAGTAGGCTTGTTGTACAATTGTTTCTCTGCATACCACATCTTTGGCCTGTGTACCATCCCAGTTGTGTTTTCTAATGACAAAACCGTTGGGTTTGGCAGTGAGTGCTTCTCTCCCTGCCCTCCCCCCTCCCTCCCCTTTTTTTTTTCTTTCTGCTTCTCCTGAGAAAGCAGTCATTCTTGGAACAGCTATTCAGTTTGGTTGATAAAGTTATTTAATTTAGAAAAGGACAAGAAGAAAAAAAGTTGCATTTTCCAAGAACTGCTCTAAGCAGAGACAAAAGGTAAGTTTCCAAAACAGTGCTGGGTAATTACTGAGATTCTCAGCTCAAAAAGGATGAGTGCACCTTCGCCCTCATCTTGGGGAGTGCCATCTGTTTTGTGTAATCCTTGTGACCCCTTTATGCATGTACTGATACAGTTGTATGCATTTCAGCATGTGTATCTTGGGCTGTCTTGTCAGAAATTTGGCTGCCTTACGGTTAGAATCAAAATAATGAAATGTCGAGGTACCACGCCCTGAGAGATGCGAACTGTTGCGTCTCCGCTAAGCCCATGGAGTCATGCTGATTTGCATGAGCAGAGAGGATGGTTATTCTTCCTGTGCTTGTTTCATGGCCCTGCTGATGCTGACTTAGGCACAACTGAAAGGCGAAGTTCTGATATATGTCCAAGATATGGCTGACTAATGTGCCTTTTGTTAAGAGAATGCAAAGGACTTTAATAGTAAGATGACGACTGTGAATTGTAATGAATTAAACAAAAAAGTAGACTGTTTTCTGGAAAAGCTAAGTTTTATCAACCTCATACTGTTGTCATAACTAAAATTTATTACTGTTCTTAGATTCCCCCCTCCTGTCCTTCTGGGGTGATGGGGTAGTGATGAAGATGAGAATCAGGCCCAACATATGCACGTGTCTTGTTTGCTCTAGATTTGAGAGAATAAAAGCTCCAGCAGCAATAATGATAAAAATACTGATTTATTTCATAGTTCTGAAGTAAACAAACAAACAAAAACTGAGAAATCTGGAAGTGTGAATATGTCTTCGTAGACACTCTGAATGTTTTCCAGCTTTGCAGCCTCCCATTCATTCATCTTCTTTTACACTTGTCTAGAGCAGCCACCCTTTGGTTCTAGATACATAGCCTAAGGAGTTAGTAGTTAGGAGAGTTAGGAGTAGGAAAAGAAACCCAGATAAAGCAAGAAATGCTGAAAGAGAACAGCTACATCCGGTTATTATTCATGGTTTGCAATACAACTGCAGACTGCCCTTATTGCTATCAGTTCCCTTTGAAAGTCTTCGTGTAGTGAGCAATTAATTATTCAGGGCTACGCATCAGAAGAGCTGGCGGCCATTTCCTGACAGAACCAAGCCTTAATTTTTAAAATACTTGAAATTCTGCAGTTGAGCATGGAGAGGCCACAAGTGTTTCCTCCTCAAGTACTAGAGTTTTGACAGTTGCCCTCACTTCTGCTGGATCCTGCAAGGCAGGTAGCCGTGAGAGCACTCATCATGGCACTGCCAGCGGCCAAAGGAAAGGCTTTGCTAAGAAATGACGAGGGTTTTGTTCAGATAAATAGCTTCTGTGTGACTGGTGCTACTTTCTTCAGATGACACATGCGTTGGTTAAGCTCACCGCTGGTGCAGCCATGCAAGGAGAGGGTGATAGGGCCACGGAGCGAGTCTGGCAGTGGGAGCACGGCGTTGCAGCGCGTGTTAGCCCAAAGCACTTGACCTGAGGCTGGAGCAGAGGAACACTGTGCCTGCACACTGGGAACAGAGCAGCAGAAAACGCTGGAGTGATCACCAGTTGATTCTTCCCAGTATAACTCTGCAGTTGTCTTAAGCCAGACAGGAGGTGATTACAGGGGGACTATGAAGAGGTGTGTGTGCAGGGGACACCGATTCCCCTGAAGTACATGGCTCCAGTTTGTGATTTAGCTGTAAATCTAGAAGAATTGCCTAACACTGCTGAAGTGACTACCGTTTTTTTGGCCAGATAGGGGAAACAATCTCACCCTTTGGTAGGTGACTCATTTTCCCATGTAGAAAGAGGAGACCAAAATCAAGCCACTAATCTATTTTATCAGTTTAAACTAGTGACAGACCTAAATACTGATGAGAGATTGAAATCACACCATGTGAAGTTGTCACTATTTCAGTTTACCTGATTTAAGTTAAGAAGAGACAGACAATTAAAGAGCCACTGTGTAAAGTAACAGCCCCCTGCAAAGACAGCAGGGACTAAGAATGAGGTTTGTCCCAGGATGTTTGTACAGACAAAACTCACACCCCAAAGGGCAAAAAATGTAGCCTGGCTCTGAGGATTTACACTGGATACTTGTTTCAGGAAGTTGAGGAAACTGCGTTACATGGAATAATCAAAATTTAGAAACATCAGTATTGTTGTTCTGAAGAATTATTATTCCCTCCTTGCCAAAGAAGTGGCTGTTTAGGGTCTCTGGATATCCGTCTTATTGTGGATGTCTGCAATGACCAAGAGAGGGAGACGGAGAAACCATTAAATTGCATTGTAAATGGGCACATATTTAAATGATCAAGGTCCAAAAGGGAAAAGGAGAGTCAACATCATTCCATAAAGATATTTATTGCAAGAGCTGTTTTCTTAAATTTATTAACAGCGATGTTTAAAGGATTTGATGCTTTGGGAAGGACAAGACATGGCTTATTAACAGGCAAAGTAATGTTGATGATTGCTTTGAATTTGGGTGTCAGAGCACCGTGGAGGGCATCATCACAGAGCAGCCCCAAACCTCAGGAGAAGGAGGACATCATTTTGTGGTCTCAAGGCTGGGAGGGGCTTACCTGTGCAATCTTTGCTTTTCTGGTATCCTCACCTGCTGCGGTGGAGACAAGCCTCTCTGAAAGCCTGGTCTCCTTACCTTGAAGGCTGGCCTCTAGGATGTGCTGATTTCGGAGCCCTATTTCATTATTGATCGGTTTTATTGCTCCTTTTTTGTCTTGCAGCCATTCTATCTTAAATATTTTATTAGTTCTAACTACTGCCCTAACTGGTAAAATTAGCAAATACAAGGCAAGAAGCAGAACTGGAATGCATTGTGGAAGGCCATTCACTTCTCTAACAATTTTTTGAGCTGTCACAATATATTTACTTTATGATCTCTATAAATGCTCACTGTCTTTTCTTTACCAGCCAATGCAGTTTGAAATTTTGATGACTTTACTCTGAAAATAAAGATACCTAATTGACCCTGCTCATATAGGGAGACTGGAGACGTGAGACTGCTGGTAGGGGGAAGGTTACAGTGGATGCTTGCAGACCTCTTACACAACTCTGCTTGGTGAAGATTTCTGCAGCGTTATGGCTTGCTGATCTTTTTTCAGGAGCTGAAGAGCCTACAGCATATTGAAGGGTGGGCTGTTTGTTTTCCCTGTGTTGTTTTTTATGTACTGAAATATTGTAGTGAAAATAGCTGGGTGGGGTGTAATGAATGTTTTCAAAGACCTTCCTTTGAAAGAGGCTTTTTTCCAGTTCTTGGTGGTCACCACCCATTTTCCTGTTCTGTGTGCGCCTCTCTCATTGTTTCTATCCACAAAGGCCCCTTGTGTGAACCTGTCAGCGTATGTGCCAGTGCAACGAGATAAAATGTTGTGGGATATGTCTGAGCCTGGTGAAGCGCCAGAGATTTTAACCACAGGCTCCACAAATTTCAGTGGGTATTGCCCACATTGCAACGCAGCATTAGATCGTAAAATTCCGGATTTGTCAACAAGCTTCAGCGTGACTCTTTCAATTGTTTATAGTTGAGGGGGTTTCAGGCTGAAGTGCTACCAGGGTAGGTACGTGTACTGGTGATATTACAGTCATGTGACAGTAATATTTGTCCCTTAGGCTTGAAATAATGCTTAATTGAAAAATTGCCCTTGTTTACTTGCACCATCTTGATAAATAACACCCGTTGTGGTTGGGTACGGGCTGGGATGTGGTCAGTGTCCCATCTGAAAAACGAGGCTGGTTTTGAGTTTAACTTCTGGGCCTGTGAATTGCACTTCGTTCACCTTTAGCTTAAACCCACTGGTGAGGAGATAAAGCACATCCTTTGGTATGTGTTTTTTAAAGTAGGTAAATAGTTGGGTTATCTAAAAACAGATCTCAGCATTACATGCTGAGCTTCTGAGCAACAATATCTATGGACCTTTAGATTAGCTGTCAAAATTGACTGATTGCTACAAGTAAAGCCACAGGATAAGAATCTGTAATCTCTCAGAACACAAATCATTGATAGAGATCTCAGGTCGTGCATTGTCATAACCTTATCCCCGCTGTTGCAGTGCGATTCCAGCTCTAGCTGGGCTGCAGGTACTCCTGTGTGTGTGGAAACCATGAAGGAAAGCAGAATTGTACATTTATCACCCCCAAAATGGCTGGTTAAAAGCATGTTCAGTTTCAGCCAATATTGAAACAGTCCTTTTCTGTGGTGTTGTTCAGTGGGTCTGTTTTTCCTTTTAGTCTACGAGTTATCTCTGAAGCTTGCTATGTCTTGGCTGGTATCAGAGAATTGATTGCCACAGGGAAGGAATCCATGATCCCATATCTTGACTGAGCAGAGCAGTGCAAAACCAGTCTCGGGAGAGAAGATTGAGTTTAGAAGGCTTTACACTCCTCTGGTCGAGGTTTGGCCATGTGCTGGGTATTTTGTTTCTCTCACAATTTCCTTAGTGTTTGAGAACACAGGGGAGTTCATTCTCTGATCTGTTTAAGTGTTGGCTCTGGCTTTATGGGATGATCCAGAGCCATCCCCCCTCTTTCTGTGTCTGGCACTCAGGCTTGCTGAGTGCACAGTGACTTGGTGAAGGAAACGGCTCTGACTGAAAACTAAGCCATGTGAAATGTTTCTCCACCGTGCTGCGCTCCTCTCGCCTGAATCCAGGGAATGGGTGGAAAAGGCAAAAAGGCAAAGCCTACATCTGCTCTAACTGATGATCAAACATCAGTCTGGCATCTTCTCTGCATGGCACGGTCCTCATACAGTTCCCAGGAGCTACATCTTGCCCCAGGAGCAACGCGTTTGGCACATCTTCAGAGGTGCCAGGTCCATGCTGGCATGGTGACTAACAGACGGACTGCGCTCCCAACATCATAAAATAATAATCCAGGACCAGATTAATAGCTGCTGAAATCCTGACACTTATCTCTCCAGTCCAAGGTACTCATAAAACTAGAGAGAAATGGTAGCACATAAATCGTGTGGACGTTGTTTTGCTTACTGTGATTAAATTTATCATACTTCAGGGACGTATTGCAAACCTAAATGCGTTAAAAAATACAGGGGCTCCAGAAGCATCAGTAAGATTCTCATCATTGAACTCCCAAGTACTTTTTAGCTGCTGTGATAGCTGGTATTCACAGTGATACTTCAAATTGGAGGTACAAAGAGTTATCCTACAAGCTGCATAAAATGCAGCTGATATGTTTTTTAAATTAATAGGATGTTTTTGTCTCAGCATTCCTTTTTTTTTTTTTTTTTTGGAAATTAATGCCAGGAATTTTCACTGAAATAAATAAAATGCAAATCCAGTAATGTAGAATATAGATTTTAGATACTATCAGATCTTTAGACATTGGGGAAGTTGGTCTTACGTGTGGTTTTAAGGTTCATATGGGATTTCACAGAATCACAGAATGGCTGAAGTGGGAAAGGGACATCTAGAGGTCACCTGGTCCAACCCCTGATCAAGCAGGTTTACCTACAGTGGCCATGTACAGGCAGCTGTACAGGCAGCAGCTATGTACAGGCAGCTTTTGAAGATCTCTCAGGATGGAGGCTCCACAGCCTCCCTGGGCAGCCTGTGCCAGTGCTCTTCCACCTGCACAGCAAAGCAGTGTTTCCTGGTGTTCAGAGGGAACCTGTGTCATGGTTTGTGCCCATTGCCTCTTGTCCTGGCACTGGGCACCACTGCATCTTCCTTGTTCCTATATAAAGGCTCGCCGTGCTCCCTGCTCAAGAAAGCATACTCATGGCTATGTCAGCTGTGGTGGTCCTAGAGTGACATGGACTTAGTGAACTGTCAATATGCCTAGTTTAAAGACACCAAAAGTCTGCTGTGTTCTCTTAGGCCTCATCTCATCATACTCTACATGTATTAGCCAATTCCCATATCATGCTAAGCATTGTTTGGAAAGGTCTAATGTGAACTGAAATGAGTTCCTTGCCCTTAACATGAACTCTTCCCTGATCTGTCCCTGAGTTGTTCATATTTCTCATTTTCCTGACTTTCATTAAATCAGCCCTTTGGTTTTAAACTTGGAGGAAAGCATGGCATCATGTATTGATATGGCAGTAGGTGCCAATGTTTACTGAACTAGCAGTGATTTATTGTTTAGTGGGTATGTACATAAAATATAAGAAATCCCCCAATCAAACCAAGGAGTCACTGATGAGATGCTGTAAGTTAGAGCAGCTTTAAAGGAAGGGTGTGAGGTATTTCATTTCCTTATTTTTGTAATAACCTTTTCTGTTAGTAGTTTTTCTTGTTACCTTCGAACTCTCATTTCCTCTATTAACAAATTCCCTATTTTGCTTGAGTTTATATTGTTTTGTTTGTATTCTGGGTACCATATCCTAGTGTGCAACAACACTGCTTTAGCACTTAACAGCCATGAGCAGTACACATATTCTCAAACTATATTTTTCTCTATGCCCAAGAATAACTCACTGTCCTCCTTCCTTCCCTCTTGTTGGTGTGCTGAACTCACTCATCTGGTGCATATTCAGATTTTAGAAATAATTATTTTCACTGGAAAGAGTTCAGGTATAAGGACAGATCTGTATGGCACTGTGTATGGGTTTCATTGACAGCTTTCATATTTGGGCCTGAGTTCCTGGTGAGTGAGTAAATTGCTGTTTGTAGCACATTTTATTTACTGATGGTCACTTTTATTACTTTAACGGAGGGGGCTTTCAAAAAGCACAGCATGTCATCCAGAATAAACTGCTTGTTGGGTAGAATGGTTACAAAGCTGCATAAATACTTTTTAAAGGAATTTTAAGGCTAAGTAAGCATGACTGCTGGCTGCTTGGTGCTCATGGAAGCACATCCCTGGAGCCGTCAAGCCGTATGGTTCTGAGATAGCTGTGGAGTGCCTTACAGTGAGTGAAACTCCTTTTTAGATATAATGGTAGGTTATAAATCATCTAGGGATGTGCTAAGCAGAAGGTAAAGCAAAATGTAAACACAGCAAAAAAATGGACTTGCTAGTTTGAAATAAATTGTTGTTGTTATCTAAGATAGTACTGCCCATTAAAATATTTTTATTGGGTTTTTACTGGTTTGAATTGGAAAACCTTTTTTTGTGCTATATTTTGTAATCTTTTCATCCCTAGAATGTATTTCTTGCTCTGCAAGTTAGCTTTTGAAATTTTAAGGCATTTTAAATGAGAATTTACTACAGAAATTTCATGTGACAGCTTAATTAACTGTGGATTCTTGACCTTTAAAGTGCTGGAGCTAGAAGCATTTAATAACCAGCCACTGGATATAAAGTAATATGCTTGCTGTTTTACTAGCTTGCGTACAAGGCAGTCTGAAGCAAAGTCCAAGGGTCACCAAAATAGCGAAGGAAATAGGGGGAAGTCAATCTGAACTATGTATTTCAAAAGGTTTTATGTGCGTCTCACACAGTGTGCAGGTATGAGCGAAGGCTACCAGATATAAGGTATTCTCATTCAAGGTGCAGGCTGTAATTTCTCTAAAATCATCTGTGATCTGGGGCCTACAAGGTGGGAGAATAATTCAGCGCAGTTACTGTGCTGCCTAGTCTTACACACGTGTGGTATCGACCCATGTGGACTTGTTGAGAGCCGCAAAACCCTGAGCCGGAGGTTGGTATCTCAGCCTGGGACGCAGGGCAGGCTGCTCCATGAGCTTCAAGGAGGCCACTAACGTCCTGGACATCAGGAGGATGGCTGAAGCTGACCACCCAGCGTCATCGTTGGCTGAGTAGGTACCAAGGGCTCTGACGGGTAGCCGCAGGCTGGGATTGCTCCTGCCTGCTGCAGGGGGTCTGAAGCTATCGGGAGGACGGGTCCCCAAGCCCACATGATGGTTTTGCAAAGTTGTTTGGACGAGAGTTGTTATGTGGGGCTTCAGGTTTTTCTGAGCCTGGAGTTTCCAGTACTGCAGCCAGAGAGGCTGCTGAAAGCCAGATTACGATCTGAACCCCAAGCGAGCGAGCAAGGCCTTCGTCTGCAGGCATTCCCGCTGATTTCAGTGGAGCTGTGTTGCAAGGGTGCTGGGGTGAGCGAGGGGATAGGAATCCGGCCCCTGCCGGCACTCCTGGGCCTGCTCGGGTGCTCCCCACCGGTGGAGCCGCATGCTGGGCGAGCGTGGGTGTACCCTTTGGGCTGGCTTGCTGTCTGGGTCGGTGGAAGAGACACAGAGCTTTGGCTTCTGTCAGCTTGGAGCTTCACCTGAAACTGCCACCACTTGCTGGTTGTTGGTGTTGCTGCTCGCAGGCAGCAGCCCCTAACTTCTGTTTTCTGAAGGCAAACCAAATGTGGCTGAGAGCATGTCGGCTGGGCCCTGACCGGAGATCCCAGGCCTGCTCCTGAGCTCCATCACCCTGTTTCCAGTGGAGATCTGAGCTTTCCCATTCCCTTGGTGTAATTTTAAGGGGAACAGTCTGTGATCACACTGAGATTAGTGTGAGAGTGAGCGTCTGTGGAGCGGGGCCTGAGAGAACAAGGCGTGAGGGAGGCTTCCCCACAGGACCTCCCGGCCTTGTCAGTGCGCTTGGGTGGGTTGACCTGTGGTGGCTTTCTCCTCTCTTTTCCAACTGAAGTTTTAAAAATCTGACATGGGTTTGGGTGAGGAAGGTTTCTGCCTTTGCTTGCGTCACTTTCTCCTAGCAGTGACGCACACATGTGCTCGATTTTGCCACATAAGTGGGCGGTTTATACACTGGGAGGGAATGATTCATAAATTAGCTGGAGCCTATGCCTTTCCTCTGTTGCCCTAATGAAGTGTGAGCAGGATTCAGTGTAAACGTTTCTGCCTGGCCCTCAAAAAAGGTTGTTTTGGAGTTATGTTTTTGCTTTCTAGCTTGGGTAGCCAACTCTTACCCGGGGAGAAAAGCTCGCCCAGTGAATAAAATGGCAACTGCAGGGAGATGTGATGGCCTGCCACCTGCAAAGAAAAACCATGAAAACAGTGCATTCGGCAGAGCTGTAGCACTTGACTTCAGGTTTTGGAGGTTTTTGTGTAACCAAGATGAATGAGGGCTTGATGATAGTCTTTGAAACAGGGAAAGAGCAAGTGTAGCTGTCTGCTTGGGGGAAATGCTATGGGGCATGGGGCCGGGGGGTTGGTTTGTGCCTCTGTGCGCTTATATTTGTCTGGTGACAACAACAACACAACTTGAGGGTGTGCTGAGCTAGGGAAGAAGAGGAGGAAAATCAAGGTGCTGGAAACCGCACAGGGAAATGCTTAACAAGCAAATTGTTTGTTTATTTAAAATGATAATGTGTGAGCAAGAACATCTTTTGAAAGCAACCAAACAGGTTGATTCTTCCTCTCATTTTCTAAGTCAAGAAGACTCTCAAATGGTGCATGATGAACTGTGTCTTGTTGCAGACAAGCTGCAAACTACAGTCGGAGGCAGTGGTGAGGGAAGGCATCTGCAGCACAGAGTTAAAAATCATGCTTTGCTCATTGCATTACTGGTTTGAAATCTTGGGCATCCCATGGTTAATGAAACCAGCTTGTTGTCTCATTAGCCACCCTTGGCAATTATATTTACAGAGGTTAGCTAAACTAAATATTTTTCTTCATGGCTGGAGTGGCATCTTGAGAGACCCGACCCCCTCTTATACAACCCATTTTTTCCTGCTTGAATTGCGACATGGCTTTGGCCTTAGTTCCCAAAATTTAGTATTTAAATGAGCAGAGATTGGACCATGTTTTCCCCAAGTTGGTTCTAATGTGAAAATTGCGGGCTCTAGACTTAGGGCAGAGCTCGAGCATTTGTGGTTCAAGTTAGATTTTTCGAAGCTGCAATTGGACATTCTCATGAATATTGCTGTGTAGTTTGCTCTTTTTGTATTTGCTTTTTTCTAACCTTTTATTTCAATGGTAGAATTAGAAATTGAGAAGATTTTTTCCCAGACTGGAATCTTTATAGGCACAGCATAGATGCATTTTTATTTAGAGAGAAGGAATTACCTCTGAAAGTGTAAGTAATTTACCTGGTACTCCCATTCCCTGCATCTGCCCCAGGATGACAGGGCATTTTCTGTTGCACCTCGAACAACATCTGTGTATGAAGGTGTTGTTGTTGTTGTTGTTTGTTTGTTTTTAAATGTGCATACAATCTCACTCCTACTTGGGAAAGAGAAAAGTAAGGAGTTAGTGTTACCTTGATGCTTTATATTCAGACTTGGATGGGTTGGTGTTCACTCCGGTGATGCCACTGAAGTCGTTACCAAAGTTGGATCCTACTGTTGTATACCGAAATGTGTGTTAGTCTCATCCTGTACATACCTCCTCTATCAGATACCATGTTAGAAAATATTCACCTGGGGCAAAATAATTGTGAAAGAGGTTTGCCAAAGGCTGATCATGGATCTTGAGAAGATACCGTAAGCATTTATGAGGCCCTGTTCTCTGTTAGCACTCCCACTAGTGAACACCTGCCGTCCCACCTATCTGATCCCCAAGCCTATGCCAAGCTTCAAGTGTTCTGCAGCACGGGAGCCCTGCTGATGTGCTGTGAGCAGATTCCTGCATTGGAAGATGCTGTTGAATGCTCAGCCTTGCATGTGCCCCAGCAAACACCTTACTGTTACTTTGGTCTTTGCATTTAACATGTACCTTGGCTATTTTACTTTCTTATAAATATTTAAGCCACATGTGGTTTCCATGCTAGAAACTTCTGCGGTCAGTCTGGCTCTTCTAGAAATGGTCATCTTCTCTAAAATACGTTAGTATGTATTAAAGTTCTTTTTCTGTTATATGCAGTGTTACATTGTACCAGCCACGATTTGAACAGCATCTAGGATTAAGTGTTGTGGTTAATACGTCACATTGTTTTCCTCATCTTCTTCACATGAAAGAATATAGTTAAATATCCTGGTGTGGGGGGGGATCCTGGATGGGGATTTTTAAAAAAACTTTATAGACTCATTACTTTGTACTAACATTGGAAATAGCAGGTTATGATAGGCTTTTTATTTAGAAGGCCTGTCAAGTGGGGAGCCGCCAGTGGTGATTCTGGAAATGAATGTGCATCAGCAGAAGCAGTGCGGTTGATCTTTTCCCCAGCCTGTGCTCATCCAAGCTGTGATATTTGCACTGATAGTGTTATAGGAGTCTGCTAGAAAATAAATCCATTATGCATTGAAGTGACTGAGGTGTGAAACATCAACTCATGCAAGCGAAGGAAACTTGTCATATCAGCAGAGCTACCTGGGTTTGAAATGGTAGTATTTAACCACAGGCTCTTTGTGCTCCGAAATAAGAATCGTACTTTATGAAACACTGGTCAGTGAAGTTTGCTCTTAAACTAACCTATCCCGAATCCATAATAAATGTAGCCTTTGTGTTTCTCACACGTTAAATTTAGCTTTGTATCCCTTGGTGGCTTAGTTTTGCATACTTGCTTCATAAAATGTCTTCCCCTTTGTTATTTCCTGCTCTTCTGTTCTCTGTGGAGTTTGAGGGAGGCTGGCTCTGTTGGTCTTGTTATTTCTCAAGGAGCCTGTTCTCATAGACAATGGAGAGAGGGTGACTTCATTAGAATAGCTTTTACTAAGGAGAGGTTTCTTGCATGCAGTAGTATTTTCTTTCCCGTTTTGTATTCTTCGTGGTCAAGGAAAGTTGTTTTTTCAGAGTACTGCTAAGCGCTGAGACAGCTGCATATACAAACACAATTGGATACCCTATTATTACCTTTACTTTAATGCAGGGAACAGCAATTGCAACTCATTTTATCAATGACACAGCCACATACTCTGCCATTTCTCCAGCTTTAAAATTGGTTGTCATCTTGTCCTGGAGTATTTTTCAAGTAAATTAATACAGACTGAACAAAACAAATTTAGATAGACAATTTTTAATATTTCCTGAATCTCAGGAATAATAGTTTGCTATTTCATTTTGAATCTCTGACCTAAGACAGATCTTGTACCCGTTACATTCAACAAGGACTCAGGAGGTCCAGAGGCTGATTTTCCCGTTGCAGCAGTTCCCTCCGAATTCCTGTTTTTAAAGGAGCAAATAGATATTAACTTAGCATCAATTGAGTTTAAATCAGTTGACAGAATGGATTCATCACTGATGAGCCTTACTCTTCTAAATGCCTCTCTTAAGTCATGAATTGCATTTCAAGAAATGCTTTTTCCTTTCTCTCCTTTACCTGCCAGGAGCAGTTCAGAACGGAGGAAGGAGAAATCAAGAGATGCAGCAAGATGCAGAAGAAGCAAAGAGACCGAAGTTTTCTATGAACTGGCTCACGAGCTGCCCCTGCCCCACAATGTCAGTTCCCACCTGGACAAGGCATCCATAATGCGCCTGGCAATCAGTTTCCTACGCACTCACAAGCTTCTGTCTTCAGGTAATATTTGGGTAAAAGAAGTTGTCAATGCTGATCAGCTTGGTGAAAATGTGCATGGTCATCTCTGAACACAAGGTCTTAAAGTGAGAACAGGACACAAGTCCTTGTGTTGTGAGAATACAAATAGACTTAAAGTTGTTTTCTTCCATCAGAATTATGTATATTTGAATTGGGATAGGAAATGTGAGTGAATCTGGGCATGTAAGATCTTTATTACCAAACTAACAACTGATGCAGTTCTGAATCTTTGAAAAAAAGAACTATAAAAACTATTAGATTTGTTTTATTAAACTCGGTTACAAGGTTTTGAGCTTTTAGGAGTTAAATCAGAATTCAGACATACACCTTATAAGCTTCTATGCTGAAACAAGTCAATCTGGATTGGTCATGGCAAGCTTGTGTGTGCCAGTGCATTCAAAAGGCAGCTGGGAAGTTCTGAAGGTTCAGTATTTCATTTTAGAGGCCTGATTGTGCCATACATTGGTAATATGTAGTAGGTTGTCCAGTACATAGTAGAGTGAGATAGCTAAAGCAAACAACTTTTAAATACTTGACATGAATGGATTCTATTTAATCAGTCTTAATTATTTTGGAGTAGTATGAAATGTGAACCAGCATCATTTTCATAGCTTGTTAAAACCAATAAAATGAACAATGTTCTTATTTTGCCCCTATGTTTGCATAATCACTTTGATAGAAATCTATAGTTTGAGTAGCCTTTAAGATCAATTAAAATAACTGTTGTTTTTTTTTTCTTGGGGAACTTTCACACAGTGACTTCTGTGTGCCAGGAATATGTTAAAAAAGAAATCCTGGATTATTTGTGAAAGGTAAAGCCAAAATTTCATCTTTTCCTTCATTAATGGCAGAAATCCCAATAAGGTCACGATTGCACTTCCTCTCTTTAGAAAAGTTGAGTCATACCATAACAACTGCTTTAATAAATGCCATTAGGAAGTATCTCATTCTCTGGAAAAGTATGCTGTTGGTTTGTTGTTATTAGTCTCAAAGATATGGCAAATTCAGTTCTATGTCTGTAATTTTTGTAGCTTTTCTGGGCTCTGCTAAAACTATTTTATGAAATGTGTTTTTTTTTTTTTTTTTTTTTTTTTTTAATCTTAGCTTATAGAATCTGATATTAATGTTTACTTCTGTAAGAAGAGAACTTCATGTACTGAACAGCATTTGGAAATCATCCTTGATTTCTTCATGCAATTAATGCTTGAAGTTGCATAAAATAGGTAAATGTTCTTAAAAATGCTGTCCACCAAGCCGATTTGTTAGTAGCTTTCTCATAAAAACACAGCTTAAGCTTTACAAATATTTATATTAGATGAGCTAGAGACTGGCACAGAATAGGAAAAGCAAACTTTTGCAGGACTGTAACAGATAATATAAATAATGTTTGTGTCTGTGAAAGCTGAAATGAAATAGTTTGATGCTGTCATCATGAGAAAAAGATATTTGCTGACCTGGAAACTGCTCAGTTTAAAGTGAACTTTTCAAATACACTTCCATTTCTTGAGAAGGAAAAAAATGCTACAGATAAAATATTTGTTTTAGTGCTTCTGTAGTGTCAAGACTTAAGCTCGTGTCAACTGATAGTGATGACAACTACATATATTTAATTAATATTTATACATTTGCGTACATTTCTGCCTTTTCTGTGACAGTGTTTGAAAAACAATGTGATTCATGTAGCTGATTTACGTTTTCTTGAGGTATCATCATGACCCAGCAGTTTGAAAGCAATCTGGCAGTGAGATGTTACAGTTATGACAGGCTGTGTTTTAATAATATTCAAAGCTTCTTCTATGTTAGTTATTTACTTAGCCTTAAATCTGATGTGCTTCCCCAGTTACAATATCAGTTTGATTTAAGTCCTCTCATTAAAATTTGTGTTGTTAGTCACCTGCAGGATTGTCCATAAGATGTAGATCTGAATTTCAGAATCTTTAGTGCTTCTATTATGAGGAATTGAGCTTACAGTAATCTAAAGGGACTGTTCTTCTGGAAGAGTTGGGTATTATTTTCTGACATGGGGAACACATGGAAATAAAAGAACTCAAGCCAGAAAACCACTGGTTGCTTGTAAAGGCCTCATCTGCTACTTATATTCCTCTGGGTATAGCTAACATTTAAATTAGCCAAACTAAAAAGAAGGCTGAAAATTTGTTTAGCCCTGAATATTTGAAAGATAAAAATTATCAGGCTTTGGAATACAGTGGCATCAGAGAGAGAGCTTTCTTTATCGCAATCAGAATAATGACTTCGAGTATTATTTCTTGCTCATTTGATTGTCCTACAGTGTACACTTGCTAAGATTCCTGAGATTTGCAGATGCATAATTCTGGTCTAGCCAAAGTAAATTTCTATCAGTTTGAGAACTGTTTCTTCCCCTCAGGAGACACGACTGGAAAATTGAATATAGACATTTCTAAGCAGGCTTCTGGCAGGTGAGCTTTGTTGAAAAACTGCTGCCTTTCAGGTCTGATTAACACTGTTGTTGCACAATAGCTACTTAATGCAGCTAATGTTCGAGGGGTGCTGTTTTTCTGATCCATTCCTATGGGAGCAGAATCAAAGTCTTTGATTGTGAGCTGCCGAGTAATGTCAGTCTTCCTAAGGATACTGGCTTTCACGAGAAGGCTCTCTGATTTAATTAAAAAGCTACAGGGTTTTGATACAGCTTTTGGCTCCTGTATGAAGAGGTTTGCTGCTTATCATGTTTCGACAAGAGCATGGAGCAAAATGGAAGTGGCTTATGCGTGCCTGTCCATCCCCTGCTCTTGTTTTGCTCTAGACCCCTTTTGAACCCCATGCCAAGCTGTCCCCTTTTCCGAGGCATGTTTAGCAGACAGGAATTTGGCTGTTAGCTCTGTGTTGCCTCTGAGGAGCCTAACCCCAGTGATGGGGAGCAGGGGGCTTCCTCTGTTTTCTCTGACAGGTGAACAGTGAAATGGGGAGGTGGAGAACTGGAGGAGCGTGCATGAGAGACAACCGTCTCCCCCAGCCTGCAGACCTCCTCCTTGTTTTATGTTGTCTTCATGGAAAAAGTTTTGATTATTTGGGCTAGACGTTTAGTGTAAACTGGAGTTAAGTGGGAGTATATGTTCAGTCATTAATTAGGACACTAAAATAACATTTACTGCATTTATATATATACAATGTCACTAAAATAAGCCTGTAGTGCAGCTTGAAAAATACTTCAAAAATTAGCAGAGAAAAAAGTAGTGCTTGATTAGCATTTTGCTATTTATTATTAATTCTATCAAAACCTCCTGGCACAACAGATTTTATTTTATACTGCTGTTTGTGGGCACAATCCTCAAATGAGGACTCATCTCATTTCACAGCGGTTTTGCTGGGAACGAAGCGAGCAAGGGCCTTCCCAGGGCTGCGTCCTCATCTCTCTGCAAGCCCACGCTCCAGATGGGATTTCAGAGATGGCTTCAGGCAGCATGCCAGCCTCAGGCCCTTGGCATCGAGCCTCTAATGCCCCGTCGTGCTATTCCCTGGCTCAGAATAGGGCTTTTCGCTTGTGTAAGCCAGGGTGTTTCACGAACTGTGTCTGCATAACTATTATTTATCGGTCGGGAAGCCGAGCCCTCGAGAGATCTATGTCTATATTCTTCCAGCAGGTGAATGGCAGAGCTCAGAGCCGGAGCCTGCACTGAGAGCTCGCCCGCGACGCGCCTCTGGGAGCCCCGGCGCCTGGGCTGCAGGGCGCGCTCCTGCAGGCATGGCGGGGTCCCGGCTTGGCCCTTGTATCCTATCATAATAGGAAATAGCTGGTTGTATATCTCAGAGTTCAAAAGGGTAAAAAATACCAGGCTTTGCTTTATAAAAGTCGCTTCTTTACTTAGTAACACATTTCCCTTTGATTTTCACAGTAGGCAGTTCTGTGTGGGAATGTTGGAGAGGAAGCCTTTAACATTTAGAAATGCAGGCTGTTCGTCTGACGGCCTGATTGAGATTAGTATCACAGGAAGCAAACTGAAACAATGGCTTTATAATACTGTTTCCATGTTGTGCACACAACAGTACATGGTATAATTGGAATGTTAGTAGAAATATCATTTAATTATGACCTCTTAAATATTTTTCAAGATGTCTTCTAATTCTGTTGGCATAATACATGTTGCCATTGCTACGTTAACATCTTTGGGATAAATTTAGAATAGATGTTTGTTCATTAAAAGTAAAGATTTTGATCCCAGGAAGTTGCTACTGAAAATAGTCAGGCTGATGCTTACCAGTGTTGGAGCTTGTGGATATAGGGCCTTATGTCCTTTAGCGTAGTCAGATAGACTGATACCGGTATTTGTCTCCTGTTCTCTAGGATAGCTAGTAACTTAGCCTCGTGCTTTTTGAGTATTAATAGGTGGCGAAAGGAAAAAACTGTCTTTTGCTAAAGAGCAATATTGTCTGAATATTAGGAAGAGAATCCACTTTAGGAAGCCTGTATGGGGTGCCAGTAATTTCAAGTGTTGGGACCACGCTCGCGATAAAGGCATTACTGGAACCAGAACTCCTTGGCACCAGCAAGAGTCCGTGTGCCAGGGCTGCAGGCCTTTCAGTTAGGCTAATCAGGCAAACACGACTTTATCAGCTTTCTTCAATCCTGTACTAATTGCACGATCACCCAGGTGTCTCTTCGGCATGGAGAGTCCAGCGAAGGAAATTGGATGGGAGTCACTCCCATGCAGGCAGGCGGCAGGAGAAATGGGGAGGGAACAGGGAAGCAGACGGGAAGTTGTTTGGGAGAAGGGAGGCCACAAGGAAGCCAGTGTGAAGTTGTTTCAAGGGAGGGAGACAACAGAGCCGGAAAGCCAGCGGGGAGCAGAAGGGAAAAAATAGCTTTTCTCTACGCTTTTAAGGGAGAGCGCAAACTGCAGGGAGAACTGATGTGGGCATTGTTTTTGAATGTCTGGACAAGCTGCATCTAATCTCAGACCATTGTGGCATAAAACAGTGCTTTAAAAATAGCTTGTCTACTTGTTTGCTTTTATTACATTGGAAAAGTGGTTCTGTGCCAGCCATGCTGCTAGGAATGAGTGGAGCTGGGTACCGAGTGCTTCAGCTGCCTGAAGTGGCATCCATCCCTTTTCAGGGAAGATGAGCTCAGAAAGCCCAATCTGATGGGATGGTGCGTCCCACCGCTCAACACCCATCGCTGCACGACTCAAACACCTTCCTCAGAGCAGTATCTCAATGATTTGGCTAGATACAAACTCTGCAATAAAGTTGCAAAGCAACAATAACGTGTTTTCTTTATTGAGGTTGCTTGTGCACTTTGAGATAAGAGCCCTTCAGGAAGCTTCAAGTTTAAGAGCAGGTTTGTCTTGATGTATCTAAACTGAAAGCTTTTATTGGGCATATTGAAAATATCCCTTTGAACAGGATGTAGTGTCCTGTCACGACAAAATAATAATAATAATAATAATAATAATAATAATAATAATAAATTAGTTGTTTTCTTTTGATGCAAAACAAGAAACAGGGAAAAGCCGAGTCTGTCTCAAAGCTGCTCTTTCTGATGCAGGATAGAGCTGCTTTTAGATCTTCTCTAACTTCTGCTTAGCAGCATCAGGCAGTTTTTACCACCCCCTGAAGGAGTTGCAACTATGGCCTCGTGTCTATTATGCACAATATGCAACCAATTTTTTGGTACTTGTAGGATCCAAGATAAGAGACAAAACCTTGAAAATTGTGTGGAGGTGATGAGGTAGCTCCTAGTAAAAGCCCTTTTTACACTTTGTACCTCTGAACTGACAAGAAAGGCACCTGTGCATCAGATCAAAGCTGCTGAAAGGAGCAGAGGCTGTTGGCTGGGAGTCTGTTTGTACCTGAGCAGTTATTTCTTGCAAGGAGAAGCCTGGGTTTTGAGCCCTCAGACTTGTTCCAAGAGGTTGGACTGAAGGAAATGAGCAAGCATCTACGGAAAAAGTGTTCTGAAACTTGGGAACAGTGCACATCCTGACAGTGGGAATTAATCAAAGCTTGTTTACACAAGCTATTTTTAGCATAAAAGGTTATCATAAACACTGCAATAGGCATTTGCCATTGCAGTTCAAAGTTTCTTGTTGATGAACACATTCTACTCTGGTCATTAGATTTTTTTTTTTTCAAAACAGAGCTGATTAAAAATACATTTCAATATTTGATACAGACTGAGAAATAGCATGAAAAAGTACTGCATCAAAATTTGATACGGGCTAAGGAATACTGCCTTGGGGCAATGTGGACAGTGGTGACGCATCAGATGGGGGCTCAGGACACCATGACTCTGTTCCTGGCTCTGCTGTAGCTCTGACAGTTGCTGCTTCACTTCTCTGTGGCTCTCTGACTTATTTCAAAATCTTCCCATCTCGACCAGCTAGGGATTCTCCCTCCTTTACAAGCTTCCTAGTGCTGCATGAGGACAGTCTTGGCTGGGGTCCATAGATGGAACCATAATATGAACAATCATATTGCAATACCTCATTCTGCTGAATGTGCTATTAATTTTTAGAGTTAAATGGGAGTATTTGCAGTCCACTCTCCTTTCTGTATTGTTACGGTGCCTGAACTGAGATGCTCCTGTATTACAGGGGAAATGGAAAAGTCGCAGGGGGAAAAAAAAAAAGCGCATCTTTATTTCAAAATTTATTTAGCAGCTAGTTTAAACAACAATGATGACAATACAATTTCTGCCTAAAAATCACAGTAAATTGAATCCACAGTTACCTGCCTTCAAAATCAGGAAAAGGCTGTCAAGTCTACGTGGGATGCTACTACCCAGATAGCGACCTCAGACCTGCTGGAACCCAGAGGCTGAAGTTCTGCCCCCTCCTACTTGTGCTAACCTTCTTGCATTTGGTCCCAGCTTTCTCAAATGCTTTCCGTCTGAAACTGAAATTTCTTGTGCTAATGCTCCAGTCCAGCCTTGAGGTAAAATAATGAAGAAAATTTAAAGCAAAGTGAACGACATCAGGAATTTCTGGGAGCAGCTTGCAGTAGCAATGGCTTTATTTGTTTTTCTGCTGCAAAATAGATTCAGTCTAAAGAAAACCAGATTCTTGCTAGTGGCAGTAACTGAAGTGCTTCCGATGTATCAGTCTCCTAATGTGTGTATATACCCTCTGTGTATCAATAGCGATTTTCACAGGAGAAAGGGAACAAGCTGTAATGCTGTAACTAAACTGTAGGGATTTTATATGAGGGATTTTTATTAATACAATTATTCTGCTAAGCTACCTGATACAGGGCCTGCTAGGGGCACTGCAGTGATGCCCAGCATGTTTCTGTGCTGCAAACTAGGGATCTTCAGCCAGCTCAGCTAGCATGGTTCAGGGGTTTAGCACAGGTCCCACCTCCTGGGACTGCATTTGCAGGCACCACAGAGAGCCTGGGCAGAGGGAAATGCAAGCACCTCCAGGCCAGCTCCCTGTCCCTGGGCTTCCTCTGGGGACCCCAGTGGGGCTGGCAAGGAGATGGCAGCAGGAGCAGCACACCTGGTTGCGTTTTCCCCTCCACGGTCCCTGGATGTATGTCACCTCTCTTTGAGCCTGGAAGTGCCCCCAGTTTCCAGGATTCAGGTGATCCATCTTGGAAACACGAGTGTTTCCAGTACTGCCAGGAGCTGTCTGCCAGCTCCCCTTGCCTGCTGCAGCCGGCTGCTGAGCAGGGAGGGAGGGGTTCAGCGGGGCTCAAAACACGCTGGGGGTGCTTTCAGCTTACATGCGGGGGGCACAGCAGCACAAACCCTCTTGGCTCCCTTCCTCCCAGTCCACATCACAGATGCCTCCAGCTGGACGAAGGTAATTTTTACAATAAAGTTAAACTCTGATCCAGCAAATCCTTGTAACCACGTGCTTTAAAGCTGACTATGTCTTTTAAGTGCTTTGCTGGACTAGGATGTTACGGGTTTGAACCTGCAGCCCTGATGTGAGTGATCCTATGTCCTCTCTGTGTGTTTGTACAAGTAATATAATTTATATACATGGAAAAGCAAACTTAATCATCTGATAATACAAGTAAAGTGTTTGTCTTTCACTGTTGGAGGCATTTAAGAATACAAATGCTTTGAATAGCCTTCCTGCCTTTGAATGGTGATGTTTTGTTAATGCAAACTTAATGAGCTGGAAAAAAATTGGAAAGGAGAGTCTGGGGTTAGAGCTGAAAAGTCAGTTTTTTCTCTGAACCCACACTTGGCTGATTGTCTTGGGCTATAGCCATGATCCCTGCTGAATAAACCATTTGTTTGCTTCCGGAATTTTTTTTTTTTTTTTTTTTTTTTTTAAAGACCCTTGACATTCTTTACACAGCAGAAACAAGCTTGGGAGCAGATGGTCACTTACCTTTTTTTTTTTTTTTCCTCCTAAATGTCATTATGGTCAAAGTGCATACTATTCAAATATATTATTGTGTATTTTCTGTATTTTAAACACCAACCCTGATGTAATTTCCTGAAGTCAGTTGCTTTGTACCGAGGAGGAATTGGCCCCTGCCTGTGTAGTTAAAATTACAGTGCAGGCACACAAAATGGTGCATCCCCAGCCTCTGCTGCTATCCCCAGCATCTTCTCTTCCCTGATGCTAAACGATTGTGTTGAGAAGCGAAGGATGGTAAACTGAGTGCTCCCAGTGGCTCTGGGGCTGGTCAGCTCATTCCTGTGCTCCCGCGGTGGATGATGGGCAGCTGCCAGAGAGGTGTGCTGAGGTGCAGCAGGAGGATGCAGAAGCAGCAGCTGGTGTCGTTTTTGTTACCACTCCTCACTCAGTTCGAAACAGGGGCGGGGTGTGCTCTGCATTGCAAGTGCTCGTCCTCTGTGTTTGCTCCCGGTCTAGCCTTAGCTATTAGTGGATGCAGTTGCAGGAGTTATGTAGATCAGACTCATCCTTTAACAGTAATTCTTTAATACTTCAAAATAAAGGCCGTGGTAGTTTGGCTCAGCTTCTATATTTAAAAAACAACAAACAAACACTTCTAATAATGTGCTTCACAAAGCAATACCCAATTTTTGCTTCTAGACTTTTTCTGAAATGAACTTTTTCACTAGAAACTTGAAGGAAAATGATGAATATGCTGTTTCAGAGTGGAAAAGAAGAAAAAGGAAATACTTTTCTCAAGTGTGCTGGAGACAAGTGTCTGTGTGCTGAAAATGGAACATTAAACCAACAAAGAAAAGGAACTTTTACAAGAAACTGGTTTGAGTCTCCCTGCTCTTGCAAGTCAGGCTGATGCAATGAGGGCTGGAGCCTCTGGCCAGCAAACCCCATGGTGGGCCCAGCATGGAGCACTCCCATGCACCCAGGGAGCAGAGACACTGCACCTCAGCTCAGGTCAGCCTTGCTGCCTGGGGAAGGCTCCAGGGAGACCTTACAGCAGTCTTCTAGGACCTATCGGGGGCCTACAGGACAGCTGGGGAGGGATTCTTTGTCAGGGTATAGTGATAGGACAAGGGGAGAAAGGCTTTAAAATAAAAGCAGGTAGATTTAGATAAGAAGATATTCAGAAGAAACTCTTTACTCAGAGGGCGGTGAGGCCCTGGCACAGGCTGCCCAGAGAAGCTGTGGATGCCCCATCCCTGGAGGTGTTCAGGGCCAGGCTGGGTGGGGCTGTGGGCAGCCTGGTCTGGTGGGAGGTGTCCCTGCCATGGCAGGGGGGGTTGGAATTAGGTGATCTTTAAGGTCCCTTTCAACCCCAACCATTCCATGGTTCTATGATTCTAGATGGGACTTACCCATTGCCTTGTATCTTTGGCAGTGTATAACAGTTTGTTATCCTGTATTCTGAGACAAGACGGTTTTGGTTTTGGTTTCGTCCAAATTCAGAGCCTTACCCTTATGTAAATTTGTAATGACCGATCACAAATGTGCGGGCTAACTGGTAAAACTGTAAAGATAAGCTCACCATAGCGTGTTTGAGGGACACAGGCCAGATTGCGATATCTGTAAATGGTTTTCTAAAAAGCCCTGGAAGTTTCACACTAAACATGTCAAGAAATTAATGGGTCTTCTCCTATGTAGAAATGTTTCAATACAAGCCATGTACTCCATGTACTCCAAGTCACGTCATAGTCTCCTGCAGGCTTCTTGTTCATGGGGCTGAGCATGGCTGAGAGTTTGGAGGACTTGCCTTAAACCTGCTAAAGTGGAGGAGGCGTTCGGAAGAATAGTGTCTCCCCTCTCTCGCCGCCTGTGCCACGTCTCCATATTGCATCCCATCTCAGGAGATGGAGCACACGCATTCAGGGCACAGCAGTGCCATCAACCATCTCTACAGCAAGAAAAGCAACAGGAAAATGAGTAACCAAAACCAACCAACCAAACTAGCTGTTAGCACAACAGCAGCGTATCTTCCATGGAAACAGTAAGATGCACTGGGATTGTGAACGCTACATAGGCAAATACAGGGGATGCTTGTGGGATCTGAAGCTTTATTACTTATTTTTTGTGGGTCAGGAGGAAGGCAGATGGGTAACAGAGTGTTTCAGAATTGGTGGACTGGTGCGTAGGGAGTTCTGACTCCTACAGGTGAAAAAGCAGGTATTGATAGGATGGACCTCAGTTTTTCACAGACATTTTGAGATTCATTAGATGATGAAAGGTGCTCCTGAAAGGACTGGAAGGGAGTGTTTTTCTAGCTTTTCTGCTAAAGGTAGTGTTAACAGCTATCTCCATTCTGAGTGCAGAGGTCTACAGGCACACTTCATGGGAAAAGTATTTGAACTCCTTGGGAAAACTGGCCTGATAAAAATGTCTTTTGTAAGACCGTTTGTTAGGAGTGCACAAATTGACTTACCTTCTGTAAGATTTGCCCTGTACTTGGCACCTGTTAGAAGATACAAAGGTAGCACGTGGCTAAAACAGCGTGCACCCAGAACCTGCACTTCACGTCTGGGTGTTGCCAGTGTTACTGCGCTGCAAACACGTACTGCAGAAAAGCAATTAAGGTCAATAGAGGATCTGTTGCATTTGCCAAAAGGTTTAGAAAAATATCTCCTGCCTTTCCACTAACAAGGACACCCCTTTTATACACCGTGCAGATGGCTTTCTTCTCAAAAAAAGGCTCCATCAGAAGGGATTTACGGAAAGGAAATTCAAACAGAAAAATATCTTGTTGCCTTGTTATTGGATGAGATTGTGCTGAAAAAGGCTGGCTGAGGTGCTGAAGATTTTAGATGTTGTTTTTTTTTTTTTTTTTTTTTTTTTCTCAGTATGTGCTGACAATGAGAATGAACTAGATGCAGACCAGCAGATGGACAACTTGTACCTGAAGGCTTTGGAGGGATTTATTGCCGTGGTGACACAGGATGGAGACATGATCTTTTTGTCAGAGAATGTCAACAAATACATGGGTCTCACCCAGGTAACTTGTTCCCTAACACTTTCCTGTCTTTGTAATACAATTCCTAGAAACTAGACATATGCCTAAAGGCAGAAAAACAGGTGTATGTTACTGCAAAAAAGATGGAAATAAAATGTCGTATTTGTCAGACAGGTACCTGAACACTAGACAGCACTGTTTCTGCTGTTTGTTTTTTCCCTTCTCCCTTTCTATCAAAGTTATAGCATCTTCAGATGCTGGAAACGAGCCCAAAGCTGTTGTCAATGCATTTAATTCTAGTGACTATTTTCTTGTAAACAGATAGTATTTAAAGGCAGATAAATGAGCAACTGAAAATATCGTCAAGAAAAGATGATTCCCAAGAAATTGTCTCCTGGTCCATTTGATTCACTTTGTATTATTTTGAATACATTGTAAGTTGCTTTTATTTAGCTAAGTATAGTTTTTGTTTCTGAACAGGTGGAATTAACTGGACACAGCATTTTTGACTTCACTCACCCATGTGACCATGAAGAAATTCGAGAGAATCTGAGTCTGAAAAATGGTAATTGTGAAAATACAAAAGGGTCACTCTTTGCCTTTTAAATAACCAAATGAAGTAATCGGCTGATAGTAGAGATCTGTTAGTCATGGTAAAGGGACTTTTAGTTCCTAGAGTAATCATTAACTGTTATTCAATGCTTTGCAGATTTGTTTTGTTTTGCCAAATATTGCTTAAATATAATACCCTCAGAACTGTTTGTTTAGTGTTTTCCTTTCACCAAGTTAAAGCAGGGATAATGGCTTCACATGTAACACTTCACAAAGATTTATGTGCTACAAACTAAAACATAATTTTAAAAGTTTAAGATCTACAAACTGGTCTTCAATGGTCCGTGCGTCTTTGATGGTCGTTACAGATAAATTACCTGAGAATTAGTCTGTTACTTCTGTTGAATTCTTTGTGATTATAAATAGGAGAAATCAGAAAGGGAAACTAAGAAAACTAATTTGCCATTCTGCTTTTATAGGTCCAGGCTTTGGAAAGAAAAACAAGGAGATGTCAACTGAGCGTGACTTCTTCATGAGAATGAAATGCACCGTTACCAACAGAGGCAGAACTGTTAACCTCAAATCTGCCACCTGGAAGGTACCATATTTTAGCCATAAGAAGTGTTTGCTGTTTTTGGTTTTTGTTTTCACTTTAAAAGACGTTTTGGCTTGTGGGGAACATACATTCTAAGTTCATTTTCCATTCATAAATCATTATTTCAGGTTTTGCACTGCACTGGACAAGTTAAAGTGTATAACACTTGCCCTCCTCACACTTTGTGTGGGTATAAAGAGCCTCTTCTCACCTGCCTTATAATAATGTGTGAGCCTATTCAGCATCCTTCAAACATTGACATCCCCCTGGACAGCAAGACCTTCATGAGTCGCCATAGCATGGACATGAAATTTACCTACTGTGATGACAGGTAAAGTCCCCTGATTTCTCCTTTTCATGGATATTTTTACTTTCTTGAACAAAACAAGCAGTCAGTCCCTTCTAAACTGCCCTACTCTGTGGACCTGGTAAGCAAGGACTAAAAGAAAGTGCAATCTGTGACCAAGACAGCTATTCAGTGGTTCACTTAATCCCTCTCAAGTCTCAGTTTAGACAAAATGATACTTCTGCTCTTTTTTCTCCCCTCGCTGAGTGAGGAATTCAAGTTCGCTGTCAGAAGATGAAACAATTCAGAGCCTAAGCATTAGCTTCTTGGGCTTTAAACTGAAGAGTATGGAGGATTTCTGTTATGTTTTTAGAGAAGGCCTCTAAGGACATGCCTTATGGACCTTGGTCAAGGACTATCTAATGCTTGGTTTGGCCCAGGGTACAATTATCAGCTGGAAAGTACGTTATGCACTAGATTAACTAAGAATTACTAAGGCACACAGAGCACATGCAGCTCTGAAACAGGGTTGCAGCCTTCTCTGCTCAACAAGGAGCAATTACCCTTTGATGTTTATCTGTCATGAAATGGAGAGGAAGATCTTAGTTCAGGGGCACTGTCCTCCATTCCCTACACTCTTGAGTGGAAAAATGCAGATCCCCTTAATCTCTGCCTGCATGTTTTTGCCTGGGATCTCCATGGCATTTCATACCATCCATCTCTTCTCCCTGTTTACATGTTGTGGTAACCATCTGCCCTGCCAACCATCTGCCCTGCCTGTGAGTGAACCGCAGGTCCCTTCCCAGGAAGATTTCTCCTGTTCCTTGCTTTCCCAGAAAGTCCCACCTGTACCTACTGTGGGTTCTTTTTTTTTTTTTCTTTTTTTTTTTTTTTGTATTTGTGAGATCATCACCTCAAGTAATGTGTGTAGTTTTGGGCACCACAGTATAAGAAGGACATAAAATTGTTAGAAAATGCCCAAGGAAGGGCTACAAAGATGATGAAGGGTCTGAAGGGGAAGACATATGAGCACTAGCTAAAGTCTCTTGGTTTATCCATCCCAGAGCAGAGCAGGCTGAGGGGAGGCCTCATGGCGGCCTGCAGCTCCCTCACGAGGGGAGCGGAGGGGCAGGCGCTGAGCTCTGCTCTCTGGGGACAGCGACAGGACCCGAGGGAACGGCATGGAGCTGGGACAGGGGAGGGTCAGGATGGGTGTGAGGGAAAGGTTCTGCACCCAGAAGGGGGTCGGGCACTGGGACAGGGTCACCAGGGCAGTGGTCACAGCACCGGGCCTGCTGGAGTTGAGGATATGTTTGGACAGAGCTCTCAGACATACGATCTGTTCTTTGAGTGTTCCTGTGTGTAGCCAGGAGTTGGACTCCTGACCTGTGTTGGGTCCCTTCCTACTCAATGTATTTTCAGATTTTCCGATCCCCAAAGTTAATATGAAGTTTTCTGATGGCTTTGTCTAATGACTGCGCTCCTGGAAGCTGGAGATGTTTGCAACTGTTGAGCTGTGTAAGGCTGTTAGTGGGATTACATGTATGCTTGAATTTTATGTAAAAAGTTGCAGGATTGAGATCTTGGTTATTTTCTTGATCCCTTGAAGTCTTTTTAAAACCTGTTCCAAGCAAGATTATTATTTTTAATAGTATAATGAAGCAGCCATATAAACTAGCTGGGTTAGCAGCTGTGGATGAAAGCAAGATTACGAGTGTGAAACATGTGACTGACCTTCTTCTGACCTCTCTGAGAATTTAGCAGCCAAGTCTGTTGTAATTAGAAATGTGCTGTGATGTAACTGCAATAGAAGACACTTTTTTTTTTTTTCTTTAATACTTTCAGGGTGAGAATATTGAGATATCAGTAGGATTTTGCTACTGGGGAAAAATCTGAGACAGTAGTGACTCATTATGAAAAACAATTTACCTCAGAATTACTGGGGCCTTGCCTGGCGGTAGGTTAGAGGAGACTGATAGAACCTGGCTGTGTTGCAGCATTTGTATGTCTCTAACATCCATGATGCATAAGCAGTTATAAGTGTGAATTTGAGGGACTGATACTTTTCCATTAAAGATACATATGTTTGTTTTAAAAGGAATAAAGTAGTATCCCCTGTCTTAAATAGCAGGAGTTGATTTACAGGGACATCTTTTCATATGGCAGAGAATTGCAACAGCCTCCTCTGGATGATTCAATCCACAAGGAATTTGAGATTTCTCTTTAAAACCAGGCAGCAAAACAGCACGTCTTCTACTACCTAATTTTACTTGAATGTTTCATTCATGTTTTACTGCGAGTATGATAAAGCTGTAAAAAGGCAGCTAGGCCAGAGAAGGAAATCAACTTCACACACCTTTCAGGTCCTTCCCAGCTGATCCTTCTGGCTCTCTCTTCCCTCCCAGAGGAATGTTGGTTTCTCTCCAACAGGCGACACATCAGTAGCCACATAAAAATGCAAAACACTCAGCTGTTCTTATCAAATTCAGTGCTGCTAGACAAATGGTATTGAAGGAGCAGTTTATGCCAGGAATTTAAATCCAGGCTGAGGAGTGGGGGAGGAAAAGCAGCATGTGCCAGTCAGATGCCTAAACCTCTCTCCGCGTGCTCCAGCCTTCCTGCAGCGACACGGCAGGGCTGACAGATCATTTCTCTGTCAGAGATTGTGTCTTCTGAGCTCAGGGGTGATATCCCTGAGGGCAGCGTGCCTGCTCAAGCAGGCTTCTGTCGCAGTCTGAGTTTTGCAGTTCATCTGGTGTGAGCAGATCTGCTCACAGGGCTGCTTCCACAGCCCAGGAAACTGGGATTTCTGGGGAAGCATCCACCTTCAGCATCAAGCTCAAGTGCCTAAAAAAGATAGCTGCACGAAACTGAAATTTATCTGGGCAGAAAATTAGGATGACATCTGTCATCTCCTTAGGAAACCTCATAGTCTTTATATGTGGCAGAGCAACACGCCGACTACCTTTCAACAGTTTGTAAAGAAAACTGGGTGGCTAATATAAATTGCCTTGATTGTTTTGGCTTTTCCTCAGGAGGGCACAGTGACAAATGAGATATGAAGTTGGATAATGCTGGCCTTCCCTCATTTGAAATGTATGAGACCAACCCATATATTTTGCCCTCCCAAATAACACATATATATACAAACATACGTGGTCCCTGACGTGCCTGTGGCTAGGCAGGAGGTATTTGTATTCCTGTAACAACTTTAGTGAGGTGATAAGCCTGTAAAGAAAGCTTTTTAAGACATAAATATTAAAAAGTTGGTCCATAATTCAAATTCTTGTCTTGCTAAATGCCTGCTTCAGCCATTCCTGGAGATCAACTTAAAAACATTCCCTTGCTCCACTTATCTTGGCTAAGTGGTTTACAGGAAGGATTATTTTAGCTGTAATGCGGAAATGCTGATCAGTGGCACAATTCAATAATCCAAGTGAGGACTTAGTTCAGCTGCACGAGGCTCTGTGTCGGGGACAGTCTCCAGTGAGGGTGTCAGAAAAAGGCAAGTCTGTGTGTGAGTGGAATTCTGTTACGTTGGTGGCACTGGGGTGATGGGTAGATGTAAATAACTGCAGTACGTTTCTGTGTAGGAAAAATCCACAAAAGTGAAAACTCTCTGCATTTGGAAGAAAACCCCAAACCTACATCAGGTGCCCTGAGGTACAAAGGAAACCCATACACTGTATCTTGGAAGGGACTGGGGCTTGGAAAGCACAGAGTGTAACATGGCATTGGGGTGGCGTTGCCTTTCATCCCCGCGGTCTCTTTGGGGTGTTGTGGAGGGGAGCAGGAACACTCTGTGCCCCTGATGGCTGTAGACGGCCTGCACGAGAGGAGAGTGAAGAAGGCTAAGGAAGCAAAGCTGCCCTGTGCAGTGAGAGAGGGCTGGCAGTGCAGGCTGTGACTCTGGAGGCTGCCAGCAACCATTTCCCTGGCACCGATACACTGGAAAGCATATGGTGTCCATTACTTTGAAGGCACGCTTGCTTTGGGGAATTGCATGTTCCTGGTTACAAGAAACCCAATTAGTTACACTCTTTTGCTTTTTCTTGATTGGAACTGTGTAATGAGAGAGTTGAAGAGGAAAATGGAGCGATGGAGGATGTGTGGCGATTCACAATAGGACTGCACAGGACGGTGCAGTTCAGTAGTGCCGGTCCCAATCCTGTTTCTTCTAATATGAGCACACAGGTGGGATCCAGCCTGCGCCAGGCTGAGAGGACACTGAATTGTATTGTGTTTCCAGTTATGTCTGTGTAAAATAGAAATATGCAAGTACAGGACCTTACAAGAGGTTTTGAGTCAGTTTGCCATTCGACCTATATTTGGAGAATATTTTCAAATTAGGTGAGAAAGCAAATAAGCGTTTGAAAGGACTTCCTGTCCCTCCTCCCTCCCTGCTCGGGGGGCAGATGCTGCAGGGAGAGGGCAGAGGTGATAGCTGAAACCAAAGATTTGCATTTGGCAAAACTGACTCGTGGTGTTTTTTGTTGTCATTGTTTGTTTGTTTGTTTTTAATAAATATCACATTAAACAGGAAGAACCTGTTAAAATTAATTATTAAATTAATTAAAATTAATCTTTTGATAATAAATAAATTTTGGTTCAGATAGACCAAGTGAGTAGGAGACAGAGAGTCCCGCTGCAGTTCCTGATGTACCTATCTGAACCTTTTGCCTGGCAGGGCAGATGACCCCCAGCAGGCCAGCTCTGCCTCTGAGGAGCAGATGGGGGGGTCCCAGGCTTGTGCACTTTTGGGCTTGGGCTAGAGTGGAAGAAGTCGTGAACATGTCTCCAGTGCCGTACCACAGTGCTCGTCTAGCTTTACCCCAGAGGCAATGGCTGTTTGGGCTTTTTATTATTATTACTATTATATTTTTTTTTAGTATAACTTTGTTTGTTTGTTTGTTCCCAGCAAGACCAATTTAACTTCAATAACTTGGTAACAGTTTGAATACAGAAAGGCTTTGTTAAGGGATACACACCCTCACACACAGAGTCCACACAAGGGCTGACAAATACACACCCAGCATTTTTTTATGAGCAGTAAACATTGCAGTAGGCTTTCACAAAGAGCCTGACTTCTCAGTGCTGTTAGCTCTTACCATACTATTTTAACTCAAGTAACAGTATACAATAAAAAGCTTTGTGCTCCTGTAAAGAGACAGAAAAGCACCAAAGCCCAATTAAAAAATAAAAAATAAAAACACCTGAAATAGCTCACCTCTTAGGAGCCGTAGCCTTTGAAGAAGTGAGCCTTATTTATGTTTTGCCGTGTCTCAGAGCTAAAGAAGGCCAAAGTTGCATTCATCTAGGTGTAGGATTCAGATATTTCTTTTTCTCCATTGTGTACCTTAAGCACCAAAGCTTCCCTTTACTCCACATCCAAGAAATGGAGGCATTAAAAGAAACTGAAATAGTGCTCAAAAAGCATTTAAATAGTAGTAGTTGAGACAGACCCGCACTGGAGGGCTACTGCCCGTCCCCTTAATGTGTGCTCTGAGATTTTGACCCTGCTACATCATGGTGACAGGTTTAACTCAGAAAACCAAGGTGCCGGTTCGGCAAAATGAAGGTTCCTCCAAAGGTCTTTGTGCTTTCAGAGAAGGGTGGGTTAGCAGGAGAATAAACAGCCTCTCAGCCCACTTGTCTTCTTCAACAGAAATTAGTATTCTCCTTCTAATTAGCAACAATACAGCTTTTACACATGCAGAGAAAACAAAAGCCTAACATGGCAGGAGAGCCATCCAAAACCACCAAACGGTTTGTTTTGCTATTTTGTCATTCCACAGCTTGCACAAAGAGTAATTTTCTGTCTGGTGCCTAAACAAAAGTAGAAGTCTTGTGCTCTGGACTCAGGTTTTGTAAATGACCCGTTGGTCCCATGGGGCATATAAATCTCTGTGACTTTTTTTAGTTTGGTACTCCTCATAGCTCCATGGGATGCTTTTTCCTTTATACTTACTGCTTTGCGTGTACATTTGGTATTTTATATCTCTGAGAGGCTCCCGTGGACAGCGTGCAGAGTTTGGAGGATGCTCTAAAATGGCTAGAGTCAAAGCAATGCTCGAGGAACATCAGCGGAGTGGCTGCTAAAGCACCTGCTGTGCTCCAGCCCCAGTGCTGCTCAGGCTGTTAGGTGTGGCCAGTCTTCTTCCACAGATGTCCTGGAGAGCCCCAGGACAGGGATGACAGGGACGGAGGAAGCTGCTGGCCCCAGCCCTGCTGCTCACCTCATGCCAGCCCCGCAGAGCCCCTGAGCATTGCAGCCTTTCTGAGGCAGCAGCACCAGAGGAGGAGTAAAGGAGTGTGGGGTCTGCCAGCTCTTGCACCAACGCTGTTAACAATTCTTGGAGAGAGGGTGTTTGCTATAAAATAGTAGTATTTAAAAATGTATCTAGGAAATGTCAGCCAGCTTTAGGTTTTGGGGGCTGGGAGAAAGAAACCATTGTTGTTGTTTTTAAATAAGTATCTTCTTCCTAGGAGCATTTAAAGAGAAATGGAGTGAAGCTGAGCAGTGGTAGCACATTAACAGATCACTTAGCTAGGGCAGAGAGGCTGATGAGCCTTTTTTTTTTAAAGTAACTATTCTAAAACAATTATTCTTGACTGGTATTTCACTGTTACCTGGCCTGGGTTTAGAGTTTGGTCAGTATTTTGGGGTTTGTAGGTATCTTAATTTTATCTCTTTGTATACATTTTAGTTGGTTGAGGTAAAAACCTACATACCACTTGCTAACTTTAATCCAACACAAAATTCAATCTAATTAAATTTGACATCGTCACAGCAGGATTACACCATGAGTCTTTCTGTGCCATGGAATGACACACTGGGTAATTTTATAGTGAGCATACTTGTTATGACCTGATCAGTAACGAATAATTTGAGAGAGGAATTAAAGGATTGGAATAGACCATTTTGGCACACAGATTGCAATTCATATATGAAGAGGGTTGAGAGTCCCTCAGCTTGCTGTCATGTGTGTTTTCTGCTCGCTATCTCAGTTCCATTGTTGACACCCATTATGGTTGCGATGTGGTTTGGGATTTGCATTGGTGCTGTTCGGTACATGATGCTTCCTTGTTTTATTTTTTTTTTTCCTTTCCCATTTTTTTAATTTCCTTTTCCTTCTCTGCACACAATCCCCACTTGTCTTTGAGCTCCAAGTGACTGGACTAAGATTAAACCCTGCACTTTAAAAGCCTTCCCCTTGTGCTGAGCTCCAAGCTAATCTTGATGGCTTTATGATACGATGCCAACCAAAGGCCAGATTTGCTGTTTTTGAAGGTTGCGTGCTTACACTGGTCCTGGCAAAAGCCTCTGGCCACTTATACCAACACATGACACTGACTGCATGAAGGCAAGCAGCAAATGTACTTCAGGAGCCTTTATTTTATTAGGGCTCCTTCTGGTATTCAGTGTTTTCTCCTGACGTTCAGCTCTTGTGACTCACTTGTTATGAGAACTTCTGCTTTTATTGAAAAGAAGAGGCATTGTGGTTTCAGAGAAAAGTTATAGATTTGACTGTGTTGCAGTTTAAAAGATCAGAAACTTGTCAGTGAAGACAGTCCAAAAAAAGCAACTCTTTGAAACCTGATTCAAGAATTTCCCCTTTGTTGGTCTAGGTGTAAGCCTAAATAAAGCTGTAAACATAAACAGAAGACTAAATCTTCTGGGGGAATCCAGTAAAATCAACTACAGTCTTTGTTTAGCCATTGCAAACTCAGGTTCATTCCATGGAGATCAGGACAGAGAGCAGTTCTCAGCGTGACAAACCAAGGTGTCCTGGGGGTATGAGCTACACGCTTCTGTGGAGGCGAGGGAAAAGCTGACTCAACACCTTGGCTTTCAAACGATACACAACACAGCTACATCTTATTCCTCTTCCTTGCTCGAGGGGGATCCAGATCACTGCCATGCTCTTGTTCTGTTTGTTTTGCAGTATTTACATGTCTGTCTTGTGAAGGCATGCTTTTGTCTGGAGGGCTGGGCCCCAACGGTCCTTCCAACAAGGACACAAAACCCCAAACCGGGGGTGTGCATCTTAGAAGTAGCAATGCGGTAACACCACTAATCAAAGAGTTGTAGAGGCAGATAAACCCTACCAAGGGAGTTTAGTTACAAGGCATAAAGCTCAGCTGTGATGTGCTGCAAGACGTGACCATCCCTCTCCAAACTTCCTGGTTTTTTAAGGCTTATGGCAGCGTAGCAATCCGCTTGTAGTTGCTTTGAGATACTGCTCTGCAACATTCTGGGCTGTTACTGCACTTTCAAAGCTAGGAAAAGGCATCTAAGGGTGTTGCTACTGACTTGAAAAACAGTAATGCTTTTCCTTATTACTCCAGATGGCGATATCTTTGCTTTTGAATGCATATAGAGCTTTATATTTTTACTATTTTTGGTAAAGTTGCATGTGATGGATTTTATTCAAATTTAATTTAGGAGAAAACAACCCTTTTCCTCCACCCCCTCATTAGACAAAATCATCTGCACAGTTTGATGACCTATTTTCATTTATTCAGAAACTTGTGACAAATCCTGCCTTGCATGAATACTCAGAAAAGCTCTGAAAAAAGTCTAGTTTTTCAGACCAGAGCTTTCTTTGTGTAAAATCCTACTTAGTTCGTGGATTAGTCACCCAAGTAACCTAATCCACATGGTAAAGTTCTCATATAATTGAGAAACACTAAGTAGAAGAGCTGATTTGATTTTTTTAAAAAAGCTCTTAATTTCTCACCTTGCTTTATTATTTTATTAAATGTAATACCCAAAGTAGTGAGTTAACACTTACGTGTATATTTTAAAAACTTACATAAACTTTCAGAACTGATGGTGCCAACTACTGCTACCTTGGATGCATTTATTTTGGGATGATACAGTGGGAGTTTCTGTATGTAGAGGACAGCCTGAGAACTTTGCCAGCAATGGTTTCCCTATTGTGAGCTTCTATAAGAGATGCTGTGCAATAGGCCTGGGAAAACTGGCAACACATAACTACTGTAGGAATTTTTATTACAGTAGGAGCAAAGACATTCTATTCTGAACATGGAAATGTTTAAGAACATGATTGGAAATTCCTGATGAAACTCCTAATGAGTTTGGAAGTTCAGGATTTCTCACATTGTGGTTTAAATTCTTTTAGTTTAAGGACTAGAATGGAGAGCTGTGAAGTCCTGTCAGGTGATATGAATTTTAAATGTGTTTTTTTTTTTTCTTAACCTAGAATAACAGAACTGATTGGATACCACCCAGAGGAGCTGCTGGGCCGTTCAGCATACGAGTTCTACCATGCCTTGGACTCAGAGAATATGACCAAGAGTCATCAGAACTGTAAGTCACGTTCTTATTTTTTTTGTCACAGCTTGCACATAAAGCGCAGCTTGCAGATACATCAATAAATAGTTAAAATATAAGTGCACCTTGGTGTGAGGATGGGTATTTCTGTGTGTGTATTCTCTGAGAAAAGAATTTACACTTTGCAAGAAAGCTTACATGTTACCATGTTTGTCTCCCTGAAAACTGCTGTTGCCCTTTCCACAGGGACTGATTTTTGCCGTACTTAAAAATAAATTTGGATTATAGCTAAAAAAGGATCTTTCTCTAAGGGCTAATACATAGACCAGCTGAAAATTTGAAGCGATGGTTGGGCAATACTAGCTTGGTTTTACCATTCTAGTGATAATGAAGCGCCTAAGTGCATTTACTGGTATTATCATTCTAGTGTACTGTTTGGCTCAGCAATAAGGACAGCTGAAAAGGGCAATAGGAAGAGGTTATTACAGCATATTTTTGAATGTCTTTCTTCTGCTACCAAATAAAAACTATCTTCCCCACCCAAAACAGGTGTGCAAGAAGATTTTCTAAAAGGGCTAGTCATTGTACAGATAACATATACTTCTAGGAACAGTTTCTTCTTGTTATTCTTATGCCTTTTTAAAGTGCCACTCTTAGCTGTTCTTAATATAAAATACCTGTATCGTTTTGGGAGCAGGGATCAGAGCCAAGGTCTGTTCCCTCTATTCAGCAAGCCACACAATTACACTTTCTCTCCTTCACATAAAGTGTCTTAAAATTATTCAGTTCAAATCTTCAGTCTCTGTCCTTAAAAGTGGCACTTATGCTGGAGACAGTGTGGTGCCCAGTATACACACGATGCTTCCCACCTCTGGCTGTTACAACCACTGAACTAGTGGTTCGTGGGAGAGTACTCAGCAAAGAATCACTAAAACTGCTGCTATTTTTATAAGAACAAGGCAAAGCTGCTAGACTGGAGCACACAAGATGTGTTTTTTTTTTTTTAAAAAAAAAAAAAAAAACAAAAAAAAAACAACAACAACAGAAACCACATGTAGTTAACTATGATCAAGGTCTCTGTGGCTCAGGAAAGTCCATGACTTAGATCATGTCTGTGGGGAATTACCCACCAAATATACTTAGACAGTATTTCTGTACATCTCAGAGAAATGTAGCAGTAAAAAATAGCTGTCTGACCTTCGGGGGAAAAGGGAATATGTGTTAGCTGTAATGGCAAAGATTCAGGACAGCTTTGAGTTGAAATGTTATTTGAAAGAATGTTTGGCAGTGATTAAAGTTGTGTGCTGTAGGACGGTGTTGTTATGAACCATTCTGTTTCCAGAACTGCTTAAAAAAAAAAAAATCCTTACAGAGGGATGTCTGGGAATATACCTTTTAACATTGTTTCTTTGAAAATGCATTCATGGTTTTAACAGTGAAAAGGAATGAGTGATATTCATAGATAAGATGGGCATAGCCTATGCTGAGCTATTAAGAGTCATCCTGTGAGAAATCAGCGGCTCTGCTGTACAGTTGGTTTTAAATTGTTGAGTTTCATTTCTAAGAATGGGATAATGCTAGAGAAGGAATGAAATGAGAATTGGCAATCTCTTTGGTAGGAGGAGAGAGCCCATGTTGGTTTATCCCTATTTAATTAAATAGATAGCACCATTGAATCAAGACTAGTCCATGTAAAGATTTCTGGAGAGCTTCTACTAACCATCTTGACCAGGCATTGATGGAGGGTTTCCTCCTCCATGTAGCAACTGGATTCATCTCCTAGAGGGCACAAGTTTACACCTAGATTCCCTTTGTGCCTATAGAAAAGGCCGTGTCCTACAGATAGTTGCTGTTGGGCATGGACTGGTTGAGATGCTGAATGAAGTCGAAGGTGTAGAGGGGTGAGTTAACTAGCGAAAGTGCTCAAAGCACAGTGTGCTACACAGATAGTAAATATTTAGAATTGAACTCTTCCATAGTGTATATGGGACCGTACAGGATCAACATGGATGATCTCTACTGTTGGAAGCACCGGACCACACTCCATGCTGTGATTAACTAATAAATGCCATTGCCCACAACAGAATCGTCAGGTTACATTGCCAGAAAATTTGACCCTTTTAGTCCTCCCAAGATAAATGCTTCCTCTGTCTTCTGGGGTGGTCAGGGTTCTTAGTGACTCACAGAATGACCACAAAGGCAAAGTAACAGCAAGCTGTGCCTTCAGCAAGCACATGTAAGCCCTCTGAGTAGGAAGCCCCTAGGTTTCTTAATGTATGCCATCATTACTGAGATGTCATATAGTGCACAGGGTAACCAAGCAGGCACATAGCTTATGGAGAACTTACTGGTTCTTCCTGGCCATGTTCATTTACACATGGAAGTATGCAACTTGTAGCTTACATAAGGAGACACAAGTCAGAATGCAGAAACAAATACGACATTCAGGTTCAGTACTCCTGTATTTATTAAACTAACATTTTTATTAAAAATATTTTATATAGAGTATGTATTCATACAACAATATAGGCATCAATTCTGATAGTGCCAACCATTTAGTACTGTAAAGATACACAGGAGTCTGAAGATTGAAGAGAGAGGGAGAGAAACCTCAAATGAGCCTGTCAGATAGAAGCAGAACTTTTTCCCTTCCTTCAGCTTAGTGGAAAATCATGCTCTGTGCAGTTTTACTGTACTGTGATTTTATTTTCTGTGCCAAACTTTTTCAATAGCAATCTTGCATTCAAGCAAGGCACAACGGTCCGTGTTCTTAGTTGGAAATATAGTTGCATATAGAATATGAAAGTCTTAATTAGTCATCATCAGAAGGAAGATTAGAAAGCATTTGGCAGCATTTAGCATACCCAGTTTTTCACACATTATGCAAGCAAGGTGAAAATCTCGGTTTTGTTACGTAAATCTACACAAATGATTGACTGCAGAGCTTATATTTTGCATTCCGGGATTAATAGTCTATAAGCACTTCTAGTAGGGTTTGGTCATGTTGCCGTTAAAGCCAATGGGAATTTTGCTGTTGACTTTGTTGGGGACCTGATGTCACCATCTGGGATATGACACTTGGTGTACTACAAGCAGAAGTTTGACAAGCCTTCCAAGTGAATCATACTTCTTAAACATTTCTCGGCAATTAAAAAACAAACAAACAAAAAAAAAAACTTTATATTCAATTAAATTCATCCCTGCCTCCCCCCTTTTCTTCCCCAATATAAGGTATCTAACGTGAGCATGTTTCATTGAGATGTTACTAATTCTGTAAAGATATAGGCATGTATTTATATAAGTATATAAATTTATATGAAAGAAAGAAAGAGAGAAAAAGAGAAATTCACTCCAAAGCCAGAACCTTTAATGCAGCATTGCTAACAAAGTCAGCAGTTACAAGTGTATTAGTAATTTATGAGATTACCCCAAGGAGGGATTCTGCTGTGCTTTATTATATCAGAACATGACATGCTTTGAGTAATATTAATAAAAAAGATTAAAGCAGTAAAAAGCTTCCTTGTAATGTAGCAGGCGCCTACACTGGGACTCTTATTGATGAGCTGATGATTAGGAAGCAGTGTAATTATGTTTCTCAAGCAGAGCAGAACAGTTCAGTCACTAAAACACTTTGAAATGAAAGGCTTTTGATTTTGTTCCACCAGAAGTATTTAATCAATAAAGGTAATGTTCTACTTTGTCTAAATAAATTAAATAAAGGATGATTAGATACTCCTAGGAAGAAAACAAACAAACAAACTTCAGAGATAAAAAGATAAACACAGTAACAATTATGTGCAAACCAGTTGTGTTTCACAGGCCTGCATTGTACATTTCTGTGGTGGCAATGTAGGAGAGACTGACAATAAACAGTTTCTGTTAATGGCCACATTCACAAGGAATTTTTCTGTACAAAGACTGCAGAATCAAGTTCCAGCCTTCCTAGGCCAATTTGCTGTATTTTTAGGGCATTAGTCTGATGGCATACTGTCTTAATGCATAAAAGCTGTTTAAAAGGAAAGATTGCCAAAGTGTTCAAAGGTTTTGTTGTGCCAGTTCCCATTTTGCCACTCAGTGCAACTACGTCTGTTTACAAATACAACCTCTTGTTTGTACTGCCTGCATACTCTAATACTCAGCCCTAATTTTACCACTTTCAATCAGCAATATTTTTCCCCAATTGATAACTATAAATTGCATGACAATAACCCTTACTTTTAGGAAAGGGTTTGCACCTGGCAGCACATCATAAAACTACACGTCTCAGAAGTCCAAAACTCTGTACTGAAATCTCATTCTCCCCAGATGTTACAAAATATCTGGGGGATCCTTCACCTTTCAGACATCTACATGAAGCTTTAAACCCAAATTGTACTGTCATCAGTTTAGTGCTTGAGAAACAAAGTCTGCTACGTTCAAGCTATTACAGAGGTCCAAAACAGTTCAAACAGCTAGAGCAATAAAATAGTTCAACTTTATTTTCTGTACTAGGCAAAAGAATCCCATTTACCTTTCTTAATGTTGATGCCTTTTTAAGTGATATTACTTCTTCAGTCACTTAATACCACTGTTGTCCTAGTGACATCTTCACTTTCTTTGTGTTGTTATCTCCAGCTCCTTACTGTAAGGCATAGAAAAGAGATTGGTATGAAATGTAATCACAACAGTTACTTTCTGTGGAGATTGCTTTTAAATCATCTGATTCTTGGGAATATCCATCACCTAAATAAGGAGACTATTGAAGAGTTTCCTAAATAAATTTACTTTTCTACAGATCAGTTTGGGAACCTAAACCAAGGGCAATTGTACTAGAAAAGGGACTTTCAAGAAATACGCAGTGGGGTTTACTAAGGGAGCAATTAGGATCTTATATTGAAATCCAGAAATCCCACACCTTGATCTGAATACTCTGTCCATCCAAAGAACTCAAATGCCAGGCATCCTGAGTAGGAACCTCAGCTTAACAGCCCCTTTTATATCAAAAATGGCTGAATATTCCAGAAACTAATCATCCTTGCTTACAAATGGTTTTGTGTAATGAAAACTCAGAAACAGGTTTACTTAAGTGTTACATATAGTGCATTCTTAGTTGTGCTGCAACACTATTTATCTCTCTGCTCTTATTTCTTAGTGTGCACAAAAGGTCAAGTGGTGACTGGCCAGTACCGTCTGCTTGCCAAGCATGGTGGATACGTATGGCTGGAGACTCAAGGGACTGTCATTTACAACACGCGCAACCTACAGCCTCAGTGTATCATCTGTGTCAACTATGTGCTGAGGTAAGTTGCGCAGAACAAAAAAAAACCACCCTAAATCCATGTGCTGAAAGAAGTGCATTAATCAGAGGTATTTTTTAAAGGGTCAATTTATCCAATGGTGCTATGCTTAAATCAGTTTAGTCATGTTTGTTCAGTCTTGTTTACTGATGTTAGACAGTTGTGAAGAATATGGCATGTCCGTTCCCATACAAGCTGTTGAAATACACTATAGACTCTCTCTTCTACAGAGCAACTGGCCTGCTAGTGGACCAGAGCATAAAGCTTGCACTAAAGATTTTGTTGTGTGACACAATGACTAAATATGTTTTATTTTTCTAGTACTGTGACAGATAAAAGTCAGTAGTAATTGTAACTTGTGTTGCTAGGAAAAGCCATTTTCCTCCTCAAAAATCAGGACCACAGAATAGTCTTTGTCTGACAAAACCCAAGTATTTTTGGCCCTAGACGAGGCCAAAATAGGAAATACTTATTTGAGTCTGGGTCATTATAGCCTTGACTACATCCCTTGAAAAAACAGAGCAACAAAGCCCCGACTATTCCCACAGAAGTCCTGACCACACTCTCTGCGTCATCTGAGATTGTGGTGCTCAGCAACGCTGGAACTGTGCCTCGCCTGTCAAGAGCCTGGCATTCCACCGAGAGCCACCAAAATGCTCTTACAGCTGATCTTTAGAGAGTCTGTAACACCTGTGTTACCACATCTTTTTTCCTTTAGAGTGCAAAATGCCTTGAACCTTTCTTTTTTTCTTGCTAGTGAAATTGAGAAGAACGATATAGTGTTCTCTATGGACCAAACGGAATCACTCTTCAAGCCTCACCTGCTCACGATGAGCACGGCCTTCGAGAACGGGATCCCCGGGACGGAGAAGAGTGATTTCTTGTTTACTAAGCTAAAGGAAGAACCAGAGGAACTTGCGCAGCTGGCACCAACACCTGGAGATGCCATTATTTCCCTGGATTTTGGTTAGTATTTGTGCAAATAATTTTTGTGTAATAAAGAACCATGTATGAGCCTACATTTAGGAACTTTAACAGACAAGTTCTGTTTGCTGTGTATAAATCAGGAGCAACAGTCATAAGAGCCTCTGTGCTCATATCAGTGGAAAATTTCTGTGAATGAGAGCAGAATCAGGCTTTCTTGCTGACTAAACAAGATATGGTAAGTCTTTGCCAACTTATTGTTATGGCAACTAGGAGCAGGGTTCACTTTTAATGAATAGCTGTAGTTATATCATAACAGGGCACACGAGCTAAAGGCATCCATTAATATTGTTATAACTCTTTCCAGGGACACAGAAGTTTGAGGAAGCCCCTGCCTTTACCAGCACTGTTTTGACACCAAATAAACCCTGGCCAGTGGAAGTGAAAAGCCACGCTGCTCCAGGTGAAACACTGACGATACCATCCTTTACCATGCCTCAGATTGCACCCGGCAGCAGTACTCCAAGCGCAAGCAGCAACAGTAGCTGTTCCACGGTAAGAAAAGCTTTAAAAAAATGTGAAAGTGGTGTTTTCTGTGTAGGTCCATCAGTATATGCAGGTGATATTTTCATATTAGCAGTCCGGTCTCAATGCTTGTAACAAGACCCAGCATAACTCTATCCCTAGTGTACCGTGTATATCGTAAGCATCAATGGCAAAAATATCAAATGGGAACTCTATCATGCCTTTGTGTTGTAATCCTCATTTTGTCCCAGCTCACTCTAATTATGATAGCCTATAAACCAACTGGATAGATGAACTTTCTACTGCCGTTCACGGAGTTAGCCTTAAATGAAATGCCAGTGTAAAATGGTTTGGCCACTAGCACACTCTCCCTTAGACCAATCCTATTTCTGTTTGTTCACTAGAAGCTACAGTCTCCATCCAGAAAATTTACCTAACAGAGTGGCTTCATGCAGTTCACCACTGAAAGAATGCACGTGCCTTCAGGGCATTGCCCCCAAGAGCTGGAGCCACTCTTAGCCAGATCTTTACTAGATAATGCCCAGTTTCAATAAAATCATTGAGGTGGTGCAAAGCATTTCCTTTCTTGACAAAATAATTTATTAGTGTACCTATCATGTTACTGTTTCCAAAATACATTTAAACTAACCAGACAACTAGGATCCTGTATTGGGTGCCTCTGTTAACTGGTATGTCTCTCAAATTTTGGAGCAACAAGTAATCTTCTGTTGGAGAAAAGGATGTGATAGAAGTGCAGCTTTAGGTTTTGAGGACATTTTATATTCAGTCTTGCTATTTTCTCTTCATAGCAAAGATCTGTTTACTGACTAGCACAGTATAAGCTGCATGATGCTAAGGCAGCACTGCGGTTGTCTTGCTGATTATAGCAAATTCTTATTTCTGTGCAGCCAAGCAGCCCAGGAGATTACTACAGTTCTGTGGATGAAGATCTTAAGATTGAGGTGATTGAAAAACTCTTTGCCATGGACACGGAATCAAAAAATCAAAGCAGCTCCCAGGTAAGGAACTAATATCTCTTCCAAATCCATGAAAATCAGTCCTATAGCCAGCAGGTAGTAGAGATGCATGCTGTATGTGCAGCTCTAGTGACATAACATGCAAATTGCATTTGCACATGCACACCAAAACTTTGGTGCACAGCACTAACACGAGCATACAATTTCAAAAGCTGAGGTGTACATTTCTATCCCTAACTGTATGAAGTAAGTGCCTTAGGGTATCACTGTGGTGGCACCACTAAGAAGAAAGAAGGAGCAGAGAGCTTCAGAATTTGGAAGCTTCTGTAGACTGGATAAGAAATATAAGCAGCAGCATATTTTTTTAATCTGGCCTGATGAACAGCAAGTAAACATCCTTTCTAGAACAAAATATAAATAAACTAATTCCTGCAAAACCTCAAAATGTGAAATGTTTGAGTTAACCCTAAGAGGCAGCAAAGATCCACACAGCCACTTGCTCGCTCTCCCCTAGTATGATGGGGAAGAGAATTGGAAGGGTAAAGTGTGAAAATTCATGGGTCGAGATAAAGACAACTTAATAGACAAAAACAAAAGCTGCACATGCAAGCAAAGCAAAAATAAGGAATTCATTCACTACTTCCTATTGGCAGGCAAATGTTCAGCCATTTCCAGGAAAGCAGGGCTCCATCCTGTGTAATGGTTTCTTGGGAAGACAAACACCATAACTCTGAATGTCTCCCTACCCCTACTTCTTTTCCCCAGCTTTTATTGCTGAGCACATTGTCGTGTGGTATGGAATATCCCTGTAGTCAGGTAGAGTCAGATGTCGTGGCTGTGTCCCCTCACAGCTTCTTGTGCACTCCCAGCCTCCTCGCTGGGGGGTGTGCAGTGTGAGAAACAGAGAAAGGCTTTGTTCTGTAAGCACTACTCAGCAATAGCTAAAACAATGGTGTATCAACACTGTTTTGGTCGGTCACAAGTCTAAAACATAACACTATATGAGCTACTATGAAGAAAACTAACTCTGTCCAAGCCAAAATGAGCACAACATATATGCCATTCACAGAAATAAGACATGTCTATAAATAAGAGCAGGTGAGTGTCATTTACAAATATTTGTCATACAGTGATTTTTTAGCCTTATAATCTCCCTTGTAGTGTTTCACATCACACCGCCGCAACTGTTATTATCTTCTAGGTTCCTTATGAACTTACTTCTTTTTTGTGCAGACTGACTTCAATGAACTGGACCTTGAAACCTTGGCTCCTTACATTCCTATGGATGGAGAAGATTTCCAGCTCAGCCCAATATGCCAAGAAGAACGTCCTCTCTCTGAAAGTGCACAAAATACCCAGCAGAGTCTAAGTAGCATGAGTACTATCTTCCAACCCCTTGCTTCTGCTTCACAGAATCAGTTCCTCCCGGAAAAATACTGCCCACAGCTATCAAATAAAAACATTAACCCTGGTCATGGGTCACTGTCATCTGTGTTCTTCAACAATGTGAGTAGGTCATCACTGCCTCCGTACCATGACCAAGCCAGCACTCCCCTGTCTTCGATGGGAGGAAGACCAAACACCCAGTGGCCACCTGATCCCCCATTAGAATATGTTCCAGCTAAATGGAGACTCATGGATAAATACTCAGGAACCCTATCAAGTTCACCCTCAGGGCCCCCAATACATTCTCCCAGCATGCCCATATATAAAAAAAGGTAAGAGCTTTTGTGTTATAATTGTATTTGACTCAGGAAATATTTGGGGGAGGGAGGCTGGGTCATAATCCTGAAAAAATCTTTTCCTCAGTTCAGCTGGAATATCTTGTTTTGATAGGCATCAGATTGCAATTCTGGGGACATTAGTGTGGTCCTCTCGCAGTGGCAATCAGTCTAGTAGAAGCACAAGTGGGCTATTTTTTGTTGCTTGTAAGGATGTGTGAATGCATTGCTAGGTGGTCAGGTAAAAATTACCTGAAGTAATTTTGCCAAGCCTGCGTTACTCTATGCAGTTTAGAAAAGTTGTGAAAAGGCTTACTGGTAAGTTGGGACACATGCTTGCTTTCTGATTTTGCACGTATTTTTTGCACAACAGAAAACAGGGGAGAGGAAGGGATGACAGTACACTCATAGCCGGCATATATAAGTACTACAACTAAGATTTAAAATAACTTTCCTCATCTCTGTTACTTTCCGGTACACAGAAACAGTATGGGATGAGGTCTAGCTCAGAAGTCACAGTCCTGGCAGTTTCCTTTCATTTTGTCTGTAGCTCTTCAGTAGAATGCAGAGTGTGGGTTTTCAAATCTTGTCACGCCAAAACAGTCAGAAAGTGTATAAAACAGGCACAGGCCTTTTAAAATATGGAGCTGTGCAGTTTACCTGCAGTTTGCTTTCAGGGCTTTTCTTGTTGCTGGCAGAAATACCAGCATCTGAACATACACTTGGAAAGAGAGGGTTTGTCCCTAAACAGCAACTTGTGTGTTCATGTTTACTATGCAAAGCAAGGGGATAGGCATGGCTCTAAAAATCCTAAACTTAAAAAAATCTCATGACTCTTTTCCACGGTATTTTTATGTCCGTCTGGAGAGTTCTAGAGGCTGTTTATGTTAATCTTTCGTTAGTCTTTGATCCCAAAAGTCAAGTGTTCCCAAAGCTTGTGGGATGACTGACAAAAGGAAACAAAAACATGTGATGTCCAGTGTCATGCGTCAAAGGCAGCTTAAATGGAAGAACGTGATTCAGATTTGTCTCCCTGCTCACCCAAACATCCTTTCTCAACAGGCCACTGGATGCTTTTGGGCAACGAGGCATAGATATAAACCCAGCAAGAATTGCTCTGTCTAATAGTTTGAAACTGAAGCGACAACTGGATTATGAAGAACAAGCATTGCAACAACTGAGTGGGGTAATTATAAGAAAATGCATCCCCTTCAAAACTTTGAACATACCAAGATCATCAGCGTAATCATCTGTTTTGCTTTTCTCCAAACTGTAGGGAGATCCGTCTGTCATTAACCCATCTCACTTAATGTGGAAGAGAATGAAATTTCTCAAAGGGGAAAATTGTTCCTTGGTTTCCGAAAAGAAGTCTCTCAGCACAAGTGTTCTTACTGGTAAGAGAAAAAAAATTGATTTTGCAAAGTTAAGTGTTGAAACAAAATGGTAAGGCAATTTGAATAGAAATACAAACTCTTCCAAAGGAGACGTTAATAAGCACTGTAAAAAAATCAGTAAGCTAAAATTAGAGATCAGTTTGTATCACTAAGAGCTAAACAATTTATGGTACAGTTGATAGCTACCAAGTAGATTGTTTCCTATATGTTCATGCCCTTGCTTTGGAGGCAATAGGGATCAGTTTAATGGAGGTGTGTTTACCTAATGCTGATCTAATGTGCAGACACCTCAGAGATAGAACTGATACTTCTCTGCAATATTGTGCTTCATTATTTGACTGTCTGGAGTACCATACTAATCCCAGTACTGGTTTTGGACATGCTTTGCTACAATATGTAGGTATGCCTACACTGTGTTATCATCATGCTGATGATCACTTTGCTGTGAATTAGTATTAGCTACTATTAACTATTACAATAGCTCAATTTAACTTTTGTTTTTCTTTTATGTAAATTAGATGAGTTTGCCTGTAACTCAAGAGGTCTGAGCCAACCAATGAATCAACTGCAACAGCAACAGCAGCAACAGCAACAACAGCAGCAACAACAACCCACCTGTGGCAGTCCTGCTGAGAATTTGAAAGCAGGAGCATTTCCCCCTCAGTTTTACAGTTCCCATTATCAGGACTATCCTGTTCAGCCAACTCATAAAGTATCGGGTAAGAGATGTCAAATACAGCAATTGGAATATGTCATTTAGTTCTGGTGCTGATTACATGAAGTAAAAACTAACAACAACAACGAAATAAGAGGATGATAAACAGAGAACCAAAATTTTGTTTCACAAAATGCAAAGTTAATTGTTGATTAGTATGAAATGTTAACATTTACATTTGTAATGTATGAGAAAAAAAAAATATTTTTGCTCTTCAATTTCAATTGAACTTAACGCCTTTGTTCCTTGGTGGTTCTTCAGTCATCCTCTTAGGTATTCTTGCCTTGTGATGGAATTGATTAAACTGTACTAAACAACTGCAGTGCAGCGCTGATGCCTGAATTAGGTTACAGTCTAACATATGCCTTCTACAAATGACAATCAGTAATGAAAGGGGGTATATGTAGAAGGAGTGCAGGTGTCAATTTAGAAACTTGTTTACTATAGCTTTCCTCAGCTGCACCAGTATAATTTTCCTCAGAACAATCTAAATTGGGGATAGAGGTGGAAAACTTCATGCTTGTAACCCATTACAGCAGAGAGGCATAGATTTGATCTAAAAACTGTAACTGTTGGTGTTCTGAGGCACACTGACATAAGTAGAAAATGAAATTGTAACTGATATAAGCAGAAGAGGGAGGAGAGGAAAGAAGTCCTCTCTCTCTCATTCTCTGTCTCTGGTCTCAGTGCCGTGACTCACTTTACTCTGTTTCAGGTGTGACAAGTCGTCTGCTGGGACCTTCCTTTGAACCATATTTGTTGCCTGAGTTGACAAGATATGACTGTGAGGTTAACGTCCCTGTTTTGGGCAGTTCCACACTTCTGCAGGGCAGTGAACTGCTCAGAGCCCTGGACCAGGCAACCTGAGCAATCCTGCAATATTCCTTGGCCTATACTGTTCAAAACAGCTTCAGTTTTTAAATATATTTTTGCAAGTAGACAATTTCTAATACCAATACACTTTTACAGGATTTTACTTAGATATTGAACCTGTCCACGTTACCAAATAGTGGCCTTTTGAAGTTACTCACTTTATTATTCATATTAAAGAAATACATCTACTGTATTTTCTCTATTGCAATTAATGTGTTGTTTAGAGAGTTTGATTACCCTCCCCTTATCTCATTACCTGTAATTTATACTCTCAGATTTTCTTCAATTTTCATGCTAGTAGAAAGCTGTGGTATAAATGCCTCATCTTGTGATACTTTGGCTGCAGTACTGCAAAGATTTATTTTTATTGCCAAAGATGAATGAAACAAATTTGATCTCCAACCGCAGTTTTTTGTTGATCTGCCAAATTGATATCCTTTGACTCTTTCTGTTTTCCAGCATTTATTGTATTGTAACTTTAATAACTTGTGGGAAAGCATACTAAAGAAAAAATTCCCAGCCTTTTGACTCCCTCCCCTTCCCTTCATTTTTATACACTTTGTTGAAAGAAATGTGAATGGTGAACTACAATGTTTGTGGGTATCTGTGAAGGTTGCACGTTTTAAGCTTTTTTCCTCAGAAGCAAGCCACATTCTCAGCTGACTTAACCTGGCTTAGCTCTACAGACAACGGAGTCCTACAGATTTACCCCAGTGGAGGATTTTTGATTGTGTTGGGATTTCTTGTTTTGCGCTTTGTTGTTCTCTTTATTTTTACACAAAACAGATTTTTTATTATTACAGTATCTCTCTGGGTCAGTTGTTAATCATCTCTTGGTACTTTTGCTGTATCTAGGCCAACAACTATAAGAGCTGTTTCTGCTAGAACTAGTAGCATTTCTTAGGATGTTGCTTGCACTTCAGGAATCTCACCAATGGCCAGTACTAACACCTCTGAATAATGCTAGCCCTTTTCATGTTATATGCTAGCTAGCAATGTAATTTCAATATTGAATCATTAAAACTAAAAGTAGTATTTCCCAGTAGATGAGGCTAACTCAGTTATAAGTAGACAAAAATAATTAAGGATGGTGTAGTGAGATGAATTACTGGCAGACAGGTCTCTCTCATTTTAATTTACCTTGTATTAATCAAGATCTGAAATGTCATTAAATTCAGCCAGACATTTTCAGAGCTTCTTTTCAACTATCATTTATTGTCATGCACATATGTTAAAAAGTAAGGCTTTGAATGCTTTCAAAGGTTAAGGTTGAAGGTTGAATTTACAGTGTACTTAAACAGCAAAAATATTAAACTAATAAAAGGCAGGTGAGCAGTTCTGACTCTGAAATGCATACAAACCAGGATAATGTGTTGGAATATGTCCATCTTGTTTCCTCCACTGGTATAAATCATTGTAGCTTTGCTGAAAAAAATGCAACAGTGGCAATGTACAAAAGAAAAAAAATCTGGCCCAGAAACTTAGAACAAAGATAGGCTTCAGTGGAACTGGAAGTCTAAAAGTAATGTGTTTTATGAATTTGCTTTCTATCATGCACTGACACTTGCAGAGAGGGAGCCTTGGTTTCATTGAGCACTTCAGAGATCGCTGTGTTAAGTGAGTCTTAATCATACACACTGTGCACTCTTAGAAAAGCAGATTTTTTGTTGTTATTATTATTGGTACATAACATTAAAAAAGAAAAAAAGAAAAAAAAAAGATAGTCCCTATTGCAGCTAGATCTTTCAAGAGTTTGTTACCAAAAATAAGCTACTCCTAAAGTGATCTTATTTCTATGTGGAAAAAACATAGTTTAAGCATCAAAATGTAATGAAAATTGACAAGCCAGATTTGACAAACCTTCAGTGGCAAGGACTTAAAGGCTTCAAGGATTAAAGACACTTGAATACTGCTCTTTTCTGTTTCTTATTTGTGTAGTTTCAGCATTAAAATTGTTATACCCTAACAGTTTACTAAAACACTCTGAAAAATATTCCATGTCTTAATATTAATCATACTTTTTATCATAATTATTTCATAATCTATATTGCTGAATTCTTATTGACAATATTATAACTGTATGGGAACTTTAACTTGATAAGGAAATGTATTTTGACACTGATACCTTATTAAAGTATACTGATCCTAAATTCTTTGTGACTCATTTGCTATGAATTTGTCATTTGTTGTATCATTGTAAAACAAAAGTATTTATTAAATTATTTATAGAAAATAAAGGTTTGCATTGATCTTTAAAGAATTAAAGAACAATCTAAGGTTGCCCATATTTGAGACCTGAGAAGTAAGCTGACAACGGCCTGTACTGTCCAGCTTTTTTTAGTTTGCCCACCTTTCCTCATACGGAGTATTAACACCCTGTAGACCATACTTCTAGAACTTCTCTTATTACTTGGACTTCTGCTTCAATTTCCAAAGTATATGTCTACCTAGGAGCTGAAGATGTCTGTCATAATGCTACTGTGAAAAATAACAATAATAACTTGTCAAACAAGTACTTGCCTAGAGCCATGGTCTTGGATTTCAGAGGCTGAATTGCTGCAGTATCCCACTTCAGTTTTTGTGGCCATCATATACGTAGCATACTCCGTCATATTCTGGCAGTCCTGACACATCCATGAATACGGCTGCCCCCAGTCCAAACTGCTTCACCCAGTCCTGTGTTGCAACGCTGCTAACACACCGCTCCTTTTCCTTACAGAAATTGCCATTTCTGCCAGCACAGTAACACCATCATGCTGCAGGAGAACAGACACAATAAAGCTGTCACTTTCAAACATGCATTTAAATGTTGATGGACTATATGGAAGCTGTTGGTGCTTAACCCTTCTGATAACTACTGCTGAATTTCTCAAACAACAGTGACTCTTTGGGATAATCTAAGTGGGCTATTATCACTTTGTTTTCCAGATGGGATGCCAGACTTAGAAAGTAACTCCTTGCTTCTAAAGCTGTTGCAATCACAAGTGTGCTCAGCACACCTGCCAGTGAAGAGGAAATGGGTGTGTGTATGTTACCCCCTTTTAGAGCATCCCAGTGGTCTTCATGGCACTTCTTCGAGAGACCAGCACAGCATATCACATCCTTAGCCAACTGAGGGGTTGGGGGGAAATAAAATAAAAAATCACTGAAATAGGGAACAGGAAATACCTGTTCACATCAAGTTCTCTTTTAAAGGTTGCAATCACTAACTGCTAATACTGTCCTCTGCTAGTGCTGCCAGACACTTTCTCAGGGTGGCCGAACACCCTCCTTATCTCGTACAGCTACATGTCTCAAGTTAGTGAGCTTCAGTGCTTTTCCCCCTTGTGTTTAGGACACAGCTTGATAGCTACCATCTAGCTAGCAAAGCTCTGACGTTGCAATTTATATACCAAAAAGCCCCAACTTTTCACCCAAAACTTAATACATAGATCGCATCAATAGCTGAGCTATGTTCTGCTGAACAGAGGTTTAGTATAGCTTTATAAAACCTTCGTTTTCTCCTGTATGCCAGTAGAAGTGCTTAAAATTAAATGTACATCAGCTGTCACTGTGTAAATGCACCATTTCTTGGCATCCAAGCTTACATCTCTAGCAGCATAGACAGAACTGAGCAATTCTCTTGTTCAACGCTCATCATTTTCTGCTGAAAATCAGGCAGTTCTGTGAAACTCTCTGATTTGGGCTGGTCTCAAGCTCAGGCTGATTTTCTAGTCTATCGTCTTTTTAAAATGATCAAGCCAATGACTGCACCACAGATTTCAAGCAGGTGAGAGTCATGCACTTTATCAAGCAGGTGGTTACAACAAAATACTGAACTATTTACTAATAAAACTGCAAAAAAGCCCATATAACTTGGAGCAAAATCCTTTCAAGTTGAGACACCAATTCCTAAGCAATACTGTGATCTGTGTACAGCAGGTAATTCATCACATTTGTTTGCCACAGTGGACAGAGCACAGGATAACAACACACAGTCTAACTTGCACCTGGTCTTGGTGGTGGTAACTTCTCCCTGAGGCGCCTTACAAAACCATTAACGTACGTACCAGGTTTTTTTAAAGTTACAGAGAAGTAGAAATATTTCACCTACATTTAAATAAACGACATTGTTTTCTTTCTTCCATGCCACTCTCTTATTATAGGCTTCCCAAGAGACAAAGAAAAAATTATCAAATGGGGAGAAAAAAAAAAAAAAAGACGATTCTCCACAATGTTTTCTTAGGGCAACCAAACCTGTCACACTCCCACAGCTCTGCTGCCCTAGCAGCACACCAGCCACCTCCTGGTTCCCTGGGGTGATGTTAGCGCCCTGCCACCACCCTCACCAGCAGGGTCCTGCTGCTTCCGAGGAAGCCAGGCAGGGGGTCCTGCTCCCCAGGCTCTGCTCAGTGTTGTTGCTTTGCTCTGGTCAACTGAAGCAACAAAAGCAGCATTGGCAACTCTGCGATTGGTGTGTACCCCATTTTTGAGGCGTTCACATTAAAAATGGATTCAAATAAATAAAATTACTTCAGCTGCTCGGTTTGGAAGCATCACCTACTTCTGTCTGAAAGCCAGCCCACAGTTTTGGCAGCATGTGATTTGCCACAGGTCTCACATGGAACATTTTTCTTGAAGTCCTAAATTCCTAGACTCAAGGTGTGATGTAATTCTCTTCGATCATGCCTCTCAATGATGCTGTGACACGTGGTTAAGATGTCCCGTTAGGGAACAGAAGCACAGGCATGAGCCTGGATTGCGATCCCTACCTTAGTGCCAGCCAGCGCCAGCTACTGCCCTTGGCGCGGGGCAGTAACAGGCAGCTGGGTGCAACCAAAGCTGATTCTCTCCTTGTGTGCTGTTTGCTGCAGAAAGTGCTGCAACAGCATCTCTGCTCAGCATCTCTGCAACAGTGGCTCGCATGGCCACTCAGAGTTGGGTTGTATTTAAAAACCCAACTCCATGTAGCTTCATTTAAAAAAAAAAAAAAAGGAAAATGAAAAAGGAAAAGGATGATAAGAAACCCCACAAGCTCTTCAGTCGAAAGGTCTGTGTTTAGGTCTTGGAATTATAGACAGAGCTGCCCAGCTAGATCCTCAAAGGTCCCAGAAAACCATCAGCGGTTCTCTATCGAAGCTCATGTTGGAAAAATCCAAACCCCATTGCCACTCTAGCTGTTGGGCACAACAGACCTCAGTCCTTGCCCTGAGATGAAAGCAGATGTAATGCTGTGGGTCACAGGAGGTGTGTGTGTCCCTGAGAGCTGCCCGTTCATGTCAAACATTTTCTTCAGCTATCAGATAGCTGCTCTCATTTGCTACTTGGGGAAGTGAGAGTGGTAGTACAGATGATAAAGGTTCTTCTGGCTCACAGAACTGAGTAATTTCCCCAGATGCCTGAACTCTGTCTATAAAGCCAGAATAATTTCTTAGCCATAAGAGGTGCAGCATGGTTTTGCTTCTTTTGCTCCTATATTAGCACCACAGAGCTGTAATTAGCAGGAGAACCTGGATTTGTGGTTCCCCAAACCTGCTCCCCGGACAAGCAGTTTGCATTCAGGACAAAAATTAAGCCTCAGATAAAGAGAGCAGAGTGCACACAAGTTAGAGCACTCCAGATCCTGATACGTGCTTGAGGGACACCAATCAAAATCATACCTGGGGTGTGATTTCTGAGTCCAGCTGTACCCCCTCACGTTTTCAGCCCTGATTTGGGCCATGTAGAACTTGGAGAACTCCAGGGCGTCCTGGAGGAAGGGGACCCAACAAGGATCTCTCTGGCTCAGTATAAACTCAGAAAAATGGAAGATTAAAACTCCCACATGCAAACTAAAACCCACTCCTACATCAGCCTGAGAGAATGACAGTAATATGATCACAATGCCACTTCAGCAGAGTTTGCCTGAATAAAGCTTTTTCTAACAACAGAAATGCATTTTCCCAGTTAGAACTGTTTATGCTACTGGATTTTATTTAGGAATCTCCAGTTTAAAAACAAAAAAAAAAAAACAAACAAACAAACAAAAAATAAACAGTAGCTTGAGTCTCATTCTTTTTTTCCCCAGGATGTTCACAAAAGCCAAATCTGAGGTAGAAGGAGAAAGCACAAATCCCATTCGCAGTTGCCAAAACCCAGACTGAAATCCACGACTCCCTGGCTTTCTTTTGAAGCAGAATTTACATGGACTTTTACGTTGCAAACCACAAAAATTGCATCATACAATGAGCCTTGTGATCAATATATGCTTTTTTTTGTTTGTTTTTTAATTCACCCCTCCTCCAGACAGCAGCTCCACGACATCATTACCCTGGATCAAATGAAGCGTTAAAATGGATGTCGGCACCATTCACATTTGGATATGTCGCATGACATCTACTGGCCTTTTTCCTGGAAGAGCACACAATACGACTTGTGTCTCTCACCCTACTGCAGTGTAGACAGTGCTGATGCTATCTGCAACCCCCAAAACACCTTGGAGTTAACAGAAAGCAAAGCAACGGAAGTTTGCTGGGAAAACAGGTTGCTCTCTGCAACTGCAAACATCGATACAAGCTTTCCTGTACATTGCTCAGCTACATATCTGCTCCTATTTATTAGCCTGTTTACACCTTTTAACACAGCTTATTGTTCACAACTTCAATTTCCTTCTACTTCAGTAAGGTTTTGGGTACCATAGTCTTCAGGGTCAGTCGGATCACTGCAGACATCTCCAAGATAAAGGAGAGGCCAACACTGAATATTTCAGTTTTTGCTCAACCTCCCCCTCTCTGACCAAAACCTCTCTTCTGCAGAAAAGATTCTGTTTAATGATAGCCAACACCTTGAACAACTCTGCACTGGTTTTGTTCTTATCAAGCATCATGCTCTGCCTTCCCCAGATCCATGGTGACCAGTACCTCAGTCTGTACAAAGCCACCCAAGTATTCTGAAAAGTGGGCAAAAATGTGGTTTTACAACCATCAATTATATCTTAATATACTGAATAAACACTTTAACTTGTACTTTCATTTTTAGAGTGAATTCTCCAACCTCAGCCCTTACAAGCTCTCCCTCCCCCCTGCAAAACCATGAAGAAAGCGTCTTTAGAAAAACAGAAAGTCACTAAAATACTCGTCTGGGTAACCAGCAGAGGAAGCAAGAACCAATGAATACCTGGAACTCATTTAAGTTCATTTGAAAGACAGGGAACAGTCAAGTCAACAGTGCTGTCATTCTTCTTTTTGGAACATAGGCCCTGCTGGGCAGAGTTTATTTGTACTGAGGTTTTGTATTAGAAACACACGCTGCTAAATAAGAATTTGTTCATCCAGGATTTCTTCTGTCCTGCTCAGTGCATACATTCCACTAACGTGTGCTGGAAATAAACAGAGCGAGAAGTGTCTGTGCTCAAGAACCAGAGCTGGTTTCAACAGCAGGCTGCCATACTGTGCATACTCGAGACGTGTGTCCTGGAACCTACTCAAAGTGGGTCCTCTACAAAACCTACCAGGAGAGCACTTTCTGGTGGGCACATGTAGAGCAGATCCCCCACAAGCCATCTCAGAGTGCAGGAAGTGATCCTGCCTTTTGCTGCTGACCCATTCCCCAGGCCATTTCCAAGAAAACAGAGGGAGACAGGCTACTCCTTCCTCCCCATCCCTTTTCCTGTGCCTCTCTTCCACAGAAATCTCTCAAAGCATATTCTGAGTCCTATAGGCGAAGTTCTGTGCTGACTCATGCCAAGGAAGGGAACAAATCCCAGATGTTTACACAGCATATGCCACAAAACAATTGCCAAGGGGTGACCATTCGCAAGCCCCTGCAAGGCAGCTCTCTTGCAGGCTGTGGCAGGAAGCCGTGCTGTCTGTGGGCCATTCCCAACCCAAGGCGGGCAAATGGGGCTCGCTGCAGGGTGGCCATGCCAGTGAGCACAGCTCTTCCTTGTGGCATAGGCCTGAAGCACAGTGGCTGAATGAGCTGCTCATTTCTTTTCAGTCCCGAAACCCATCTAGTAAGGTTTAGCGTAGATAACACACAATCCTCACCTATATGGAACAAGGGGGTAAATGAACCTGGCAACGCACTGCTTCCACGGGTTACCTTGAAGGACCTGCACCACAGAGCAACAATAAAGCATGGGAAAAGCTACTTAATAGGAAAATTTCCCAGAACGTTCCAAAAATCATACTTTCCACTTTCACACTAGACCCAAAGCCTCACTACTGCACAGCTCACCCAGTATGCTACAGATCACATCCTACCCTGCTCCTCCCAGAGAACCAAACCACAATGGCAGCAGCTTGGTAGGACCAAAAGCAGCAAGCATCACGGGGTGCCCCAAGCACACTCGTGCTTAGCAGCCCTTGCTTTGAAGCCAGACCTCTTATTTTCTCACATTAGCTAATTTCACAGCAGACGCACACTTATGCTCATTACTGCAACCCACAGCCTTACCCCTCATTTCCTAAATACCACAATGTTGAATTTTCCTCCTGACTATCATATCATCAATTTGCTTTTTCACGACATCCAGTATCATTTAGAAATCCTTTTCCAGATGCACTTATTGGAAATGAAGACAATGTGATTGCAAAAGGAGTTCTGGGATCTCATTTGTACCACTGTGAGTCATCTCTAGAAACAGTATTGCAGCAGCACCAAAATTTGCATTCAAATTATTTGCTCTTTTTAAAGTGAGCTACAGAACACAAAGAAGATGGACAGTCCACGGTCACACGTAGCACATTAAGCAGTTTGCGATGGCTGTAGCATTAAACCCATCCACACCAGAAAAGACACGGTCTTGCAGGTTTGAGCTCTATTAAGAAAACTCAGTATTCAAAAACTAATTCTAAAAGACAGTACGTTGTAGCTCTACAGCTACAACTGTGTTGCACCTGCACCATACGGTGCCTGTAACCCAAACAACGTCGACAGATTAAACGTGCCCTCTTCCAGGATCTCCACGAAGATCCAAACAGGTATTTTTATAACAGCCAAGGAAATGGGACAGAGTGCATTTGAAGGCAGAAGTAAGCAGGATACAAAGAGGCCTTTTTGAAAATAATGCAGACTATTCTCTCCATTTTAAAAATGAAAACAAGTAGACTTTCATCCATTTCCACCCAATCAAAACACATTCGTGCTCAACATTTCTTTCTTCCGAAGCTTTGTCACTTCTTCACATTTTCCAATACTGTTAAAGAAACAAAAAGCATTCTACTGATTCGTTTGGTTTTTTTAGCTTCTTGCTGTCTCCCCCAACAGCTACAGCAACGTAATTTACAGGTCCTAAAATTGACCTACTCTGAAAACTTAACTTTTTTAACAGTTCAGAGAAGACGGCTGTCATACTTTCATTTCCAAGAAGCAGTTTGTGTAGATTTTAGTACAATCAATTCATGTCTATGTCATGTTTCATTTTCATGCTTCACTTTACAAGCCCACTAATCAGAGTAATGAGGTCGAATGTGAAGAAATCCCTTTGTTTCAAGATGAACAGCCTCTGAAACCACATTTATAATGGTCTTTCTTTGCTTATTCAAATCCTGTTTGCAAGCAATAGCAAAAAATGGCATTACAGAATTTTTCTTCAAAATTTTAAAGAAAGCCATTTTATGACAACATCCCCTATAACTTACAGGAGATGGGCTTGCATATTTATGTAAGAGAGTCACATGTTTAAGTGAAAATAAAATCTTATTAACTGCTTTGATAGGACTAAAAATACGTTCCATATGTTCCTTATCAGTGCCATAAAACGGTCCAGTGAGCAAACGTCTGTCTGCAGGCAGTGAGGAGTTTGTGCCACGCTGACCCAGCCCCCAGATGAAGGAGTTGGTTCCCCTCGTGCCCATATACGATGTTTCTAGGTCCTGGACATGACCTGGGACCTTCCTGGTTCATTAACCTACCTAAAGCATGAGCCACATATATGTAGATAATCCACTACAAGAGACAGAAGTTAGAAGAGATGGAAATTCCCACTCTGGGATTCATTACAGAGCTGTTGCAAGCTGTAATACCAATATGCCAATGCTCCTCAGATCTTTTTGTCACGAGTCAATAGGACTACAAAGAGACTTACAAAGAGACTTACAAAGGAGTACACACCACTATGATACTGTGCCACAAAAGGCAGCGCTGTCAACTGCCACGCAACTCCGATAAACTTGAAATCATGACTGCAAAACGTTCTTGGCTTGAATTTGCTCGTTCTTGTGAACATTTTTCAAAATATCACTTACAAATCTCTACTCCAGCTCTGCTTTGGAAAGCTAAATAGTAGTCAGCATATAATAGTAACCAGAGAAAGTTTGTTTCTGATCCTCTAAACAGCTAAAATAGCAGCCCAGAACATCTGCTGAACAAGTGACAAGTGCACTGCAGAGGCAGGGGGCCACAGAGCACTCCACCCCTAGCATCAAGGTTGCTATGGGTGTCACCAGAGCTGCTCAGTGTGAATACATAAAATTCAAACATGGTTTGGAGTTGTCTGAAAGATGCTAGACGCACTCATACAAGGGTATGGAGATGGGGAGAGGGGTGAGGTTATATTTTTAGCCTGTAGCGTGATGATCTCTCAACAAGTAGTGCCATGGCTAAAATCCAGGAAAAGGATGGCTCCCATTCAAAGCTGAATTAATCTACAGAGAAAATTCAGACAACACATCTCCTCCTAAAGCCATAAGCTAAGCATAAGAAGTATGCTTCTGCTACAGTATCCTAGACTATGACAGAAGTTTAGTCCTTCACACAATACCTATAGATTCCTCAGCTGAAAGTCAGAAGAGCTTTAGAAGCTTAGAGGTACCAAGACACTAAACCTCCTGTCTCCAACCAGTCCATGGAGACAGGGTGCAGATTTATTGTGCCACAGCAGGAGCCAACCCCACCTCCGCATCAGCTCTGCCTGGTTAAGCTTCATCGCTTTCCTACAGAAAAGGATGAGCATCACTGGTGAGAAGACAGAAAGACTGCTCTTGTTCTGCCCTACCCATTCCTGAAGTAAAGACACCCCACCATGCAGCAGCACCCTCTGAACCAGCTGGAGGTGGCCTGACCATGGACATGGATGCAGGAGGGCCAGGGGCAGATCATGCTGTGGGTCACAGGACTGATCTCAACGCCACCACCACAGCATGTGCACATGACTGTTGGCTGGTACCTACATCCATCCCCCAAAAAGACAGACATTTGAAAGTCAGTTTGTGCTTTTGTTTTTTCCTTCATAGCAGACAAACCTGAGCCACTCTTCTTCCATTTACCTATGGAAGATAAATCATCAAGAATTGGGGGATCTGAAGAGTTGTGCGTGGAAATAACTTTTAACTATCTCAGCGATCCTCTGATGTTTAATTAGGAATAACTAAAGAACAAACAAAAAGCCTGTTCCTTTAACGAATACCTCATAGGTATACACTAGTTATTTTAAACAGGAGCTTGGTTCCCGGGTGGCAGATTCCCTTCACATAGGAGCTGAGGAAAAGCAAACTAATCTGTTAAAGAAATAAAGCAAAAATGTATCAGATTTCTTCCAAAACAGAGATGTTTTTGACTAAAGATGCTGAAGCCAACAAACTGTTAGTAAGCTTAAACAAAGTGACTGAATAATGACAGACAGCGATGCCCCCACAATCGGCCTCAAGACACAGGTGTTATTAAAATCAACAAGCAGCTTGACTGAAGTCTTCAAACTGCACTGCCTCCCAGACATGGGAAAAGAATAAAACTGCCTGAGCAGCTTGGTTTTGGCATAGAAAGAGAGAGTTAATTAAAGAATTGGGTTATTCCCAAGCCGTGCTGTGTAAGAAGCCCCATTATACCTGCTGCACAATAGGTGGGATCCATTTTCTTTCAGTAACGCTTATGTAAGATGTTAATTCAAGACTGTATCTCATTTAACAAATAACCCCCTAAGTGAAACTATCTCCTGCCCTCCTGAAAAAGAGGTAGGGCAGATTGCTGGGAGGACTGCCATGGGAAGCTCACAAACTACAGCAAATGGGCAAAGAGCAGGTGACAGTGCAATGCCCACTCAAGTGTGTTCAAAGGTGCAAGATGAAATATTGCTTAGCGTTATTAGAGATTTGGGAGGAGTATAGACAAGGATGGCTGCATTCCTCAAAGCAAGGGAGCCTTTTCCTTACCACTACACCTCATGATTTCTCTTGTTTCAGGTGCGATTTATTATTATTATTTTTTTTGGCCCCTCCGGAGTGGCCTTAAGAATGGCTCCTCTGTGCTGCCAGCTATGGCCCCCATGCTGGGGCAGAGGCGAGCATTTGCTACCTCGCAAACATCTCCCAGACTGGTTCGTCTTCCACTGGGGGGGGATAGGAGGGTTATGGGATGGAGTCCCACATCTTTCACACAGCTGTAGGAGCAGCAAGACACACGTGACTGGCAAACAGGCAGACACGTCGCTTCTCTAGCAGATGTGGACACAGGCTCCAGAGGCCCTCCAGTGTGAGGGCACAGCTGGTGCGGGGGCTGCCCTTGCCACCCCAGCTGCACGGCCCAGCTGGGCGCTCCTGGGACCAGCACACGCTGGCACAGCGGGGAGGGCATGGCAGGGGGGCAAAAGGCAGCACGGAGACAGCAGAGAAATGAACAACAGCCTCCCCGATACACTACACTTGTATTGGAAAGCCCACGTGCCAGGAAGCCTCAGGGACTTGTTTTTTCCCCTCCATGGCTGCGAGAGCCTGCTGGGTGCAGCATCCGCAAGCCAAGCTCCCACCCCAAAGGGCATCGGGTTGAGAGTCAGCAGCCTCCATTTCACCAGGAGGACTAAGAAACTGAGACCATACCAACCAACCACAAACGGCAGCTTTTCCCTTGTTTTAGGGCTGGAGGTCTGCAGAACTTCTGAGGGTCCTCAGAAAGGTCCTGAAAGGTCTTGATGCGGCAATTCATAACTGAGAGTTGTGTGTTGCATGGGGAACAGCAAGTTCCCAACCACTGAACATGGGAAGGACGGAGGCTCTGCAGACATGAGGGTAGGAACTAAAGGTGTGGAAGGAGCCATCGACATGGGGAATGGGGGCAGTATCCCCTCTCTTCCCTGCCTCGTTGGTCATCTTGGAGATTTGAAGCTCTCTGGGGCAGGAATTTTCTCTCTCTGCTGGTTTTCAAGGTACCTTTGATGATGGGAACCTTGAAGCCATTGCGGCTCTACAGAAATTGCCATTAACATAAACAATGCGAAGCAAGAAAGAGGAATTTTATTCACAGGATAACAATGTGGAGAAGGTGTTTAAATCAGCCTCTACCTCTAAGCACTTACCACTCACCAGTAATGCTTTCACATGACTGCTGTGCACTTGTTTGGCTTAACAACACACTGCATCTGCGCAACAGGTGAACAAATCCTCTAGCCACTTTGTGGTCATTTTTTTCTGTCCATCCCATCTCCCTTGTACCAACCAAAACAGCATTTCACATAAAATAATCAACACACCTGCTGACTGGAGCACATCCTAACTAGAGACAAAAGCATCACAGTAACATAACTTTTTTCCTACATTCCCAAGAGCATAGTGCTCTCCTTGTTTGATGGAGACATACTTTGTCCTTGACATTTGTGCTACTGTTGCTAAGCAATCACCAATAGCTTAGCTCCCAAATTCTAATACTAAGTAGTGGCAGGAGTTCCATGAACATCACTTAACAAATATTAATTTAAACAACACAAACGAGACACAACAAGATCCAGGGCAGTTAGTGGAGCCTGCTCATAGCAAGCCAACAGACCTGCCCCCATGAAGCTAAAACTCTGAATTTCAGCTAGCTGAAAAAAAGCCCAGCTGCTATTCCTGTAAGTTTTAAATACTCTCAAGAACCCACCACCATTCTGAAGAAATTTCAGCTGCACAAAGTGAGCAAAGACAAACAAAACTAAGTAATGTGCCTCAATTCCATTTCAAAACTAACAAACTAACAATCATACGCTGCTTGGACAAGCAAAACCATTTACAGAACAAACGACAGTCTACAGCCCACCAGCAAGAAAGGCCACATTACTGTTACAGTTAGTTTTTATGCTTAACCCTTCCTATTTCACCGGCTCCCCTCTTCTGTGTCCCCAGATAGTACACTCTGATCTCAGTGTGGAGGCTTTCCAAATTCAACAGGAACAGGTGAAAGAGCAGGAGGACTTTCACTGATCTAAACACAGGACCGGAACCTTAAAATTGTCCATTTTACATTAAAAAACAAAAAAACAAAAAAAAAACAAAAAAAAACAAAACAAAAAAAAAAACACTGTATTACTCTAGGACTTTGAGCTACAGCTGCTGTTAAATAAACATTTTAAAATTAATTCCACAGACTTTTCAATATTTTCTGCAGTGCAATGGTCAAGAAATGCAACAGTGTATATCATAAAGGGCATGCACTTAAAAATCTAAGAAAAAACAGACACCAGAATTCCCAAACTACCATTTCCCTCCTCAGTCGCTTCAGTTTTAAGAGAATGGACTTAAAGGCAGGATATTTATGAAAAGGGAAATATACAGAGATACACAGTTTATAGATATAACTGGGGGCAATTTGTGGGGGGAATGGAAGTTTTCCACCATGCACATTTCAGGCAACATTTCAGAACTAAAGAAGGATTTTCACATCCCAAGTATGTTTTTGGGGGAGTAGAGCTTAACGTAAAGGTGTTATGAAACAGAATGATATAGTTTAACAACAATAATAAAAAAGGAACGACAAAATATTGCCCAAATTAGTCTTGGTGTGTTTTGTTACATGTTCTCACCCATCCACCCTTCCCACTTATTCCAGGGAAACATGCAGCATTAATTTGTGTATATTTTGCTCTGCAATATTTACAATATTTCCTCAGTTTAAGAAACATTCATTCTTGAGGTGTTCTCATTAGATTGTAAAGGAAACATCAGCATCAGTAGATCCGATCGCAGACAGTCTCCCCAATGGTTAGACAGTGTTTATGCTTATACAAAAAAACCCCATAACATACTAAGCCTTCTGGGATGAATAAGCAGAAAAGCACACCCCAACCAGCACAAGTATTGTGCCATATGTTTCTTCATTAAAATAAATAAATATATATGCAATACTAAGCTGAAAAACTCAACTCTATTCCTTTAGTAAGCAATGGGTAAAATAACCTTATTTTTCCCACACATCTTCCCCTTCAGAATATCCTTCTGAAGGACAAGAAAGCATGTGCAAATGAACTATCATCCCCCTAGGATCCCTGAAACAGTTTACTAGTGAAAATAAGTTTTTAATGGGCTTTTCTCAGATGTGTGCATATTTTCTCGTAAGCATTTACCTAAGAAAAGTGAAGTAATAAAGCACACAAATGCCTGTTTATGTAAGCTCATTCATGTGCAAACATGTGCATGAATACCAAAGACTGAGACTTCAGATCTCACTTGAAGGTACTTTAAGTGAAAATGTTATGACTTAGTGCAAACCAGATCTTAAAATGAGAGGCCCTGGGTGCCGGAATTTAAAGCTTCCCTAGTGAGAAACTGGTCGCCATTACACACCTTTGTGATCCACACTGGGCTTCTGAAGGCAGATGCCTGGTACCAAGCGTTTCGCATACATAAATGCCAACAATTCAGTTATGTAAACACAACCTAAATCTCAGACTGAATTATAAAGTAAGCTGAATTATATCACATTTAGTTACAGCTACACCACAAAGTATGTAAACCTTATCCACTTAAAGTTTTGTAGTTGGAAAAAACACAGATACGTATGTTCTCTGTGCTACTCAGTTTCCTTACAGACTCTGCAGAAAATGGAGAGAGTGAATTGTTTGCCCTTCTCAAGGATGACAAGGCTCCAAATAACTCTGGTCTGGAGACTTAATTATTTATGCAAATATAGAGTTGAGACAATATGGACTGTCTGGGCATACTTATAGATGCAAAACTATCTCATTTGGAACATTTTCAAGCATAGCACAAAATGCAAATAAACCCCAAAACTCATCACGTTGTCTTGTCCATAGAGACAAGTGTTAAAAACTGGCTTCTGAATTCAATAGAGAGCCCTCAAGATTAAAGCTCCTTCAAAAGTATTCCCTGCACGATCCGATTATCTATGGGAAGTTCATAAAATCTTCACTTTGATTGTGAGTAGCTTTCATTGCGACTGCTCCCACCATTGCTGATATGCCTCCTGTGCTGCTTATGAAGGAGAGTCAGAAGAATTACACAAGTGCATGAGGGCTCAAGAAATCTTAGATGCAAGATAATCATACATTTCTCCTCTACTGCACCAGTAGCAAAGTATTTGTGACCTTCCATTGTAACCTTTTATTTCCTTTCCTCGCAAAATTTGCTAGTAAAGAAATCTCAAGTGCTTGAATTTTGAGTACCTAAGATGGAAGAAAAGCCTCTAGGCCATATTCCCACAATCCAGAGCTAGACTATTTGAAATAGATCCAGCTGCCACTCCTAATGGCTCTTTTTGATAAGCATAAATCACTGGCTGAAAATGCCCAGGAGGTATTTTTTTTTATCTTCTTCAGAGCTGCCATCATTTTCAAGTTTCTCCATTCTCCACTACTGATATACATTTCTATCATCATAGTATATTGTTGCACCTTATAGTCTACGTAACTTTTCCCCATTTTCATGGCCTCTTTCCCCCAAAAGATGCCAAGAATCACTCCATCACACCATGAAACAGCTAACTTTGCCAACAGCTGCTGCTCCTGAACATCTGGCTTAACCTGTTGCCAGGAGCATAATTATCACTTATAATACTCAACTGCCTGAGATGCTGGCAAGAGTCACAATTTCTGGTATGCTTTTTTTTTTTTTTTTTTTAATCCATATAATGGACAGCAAATCTCAGAAGAGAAACTAGAGACTAGAAAAATACCTTCCTTCTCTAAGTGGTTAGAGCTGTCTTCTCAAGATACGACCTCGTGTGCACTTTGGGCAGAGGATTCAAGACAAATCTTCAGCTTTTGAGAGCCAATTTTCTCCTTGTTCACTCTGTTGGCAAGGACGAGTAGGTTATTGCACAGGGCTTCTAAGAGCCACCACCAAACTGCCCTGAGGATGGGACTGCCCTTGATCTTGGTGTAACGTAGAAAGGCCTCATTAGATACACGCAGACTCACTGAAAGAAGATGAAAGAAATCTATGGACTAGCTAATGCATTGTTAATTTTGTCTATTAGCTTTCACGCTCTTACCCTTTGCATGCCAGACAAAACACAGACTTGGCATCCCTGACACCTCAAATTTTGCATGCCCCACACAGGATTGACTTTGATAGCCCCATGGCTTTTGACAGCATGCTAGGACTGGTATTTCTCCTAAAATCAGGATCATTGTTTCTTCTCTCTGGAATATGAGTGTGAACTGCTCCCCATGCAACATCTGACACAGTGTAGATCATCTACTCAGATGAAAGCAAGTTTATAACTGATAAAGAACCCCCAAAAGGGGGGATAAATGAACTCCTAATTCTGCTAACGAACTGCTGGACAGGCAGTAACCCCGCGTTATACAGTTTAACATCCACAGGCAAACAAGCAAGCTGGAAATTATTCTCTTTCACATGGCTTGCTGCCCAGTAAGCAGGTTTCCATCCAAGATCTTCACATCTTTACTGAGCTTCAGATTCTTTGTTAAAAGTAATCACATGGCCCTCTCTCAAATGTCAGTCACTGTTCATAGCCAAAGGCACACCCGTCTTGTACTGAAATCACAGGTACCTTGTCTCCCTGAACTGTTGGTTTTTATTCATTGGGTCATCTACATAACCTTGTCACTGGGGGACAACAGGATTTAAAGACACTGCTGGAGCTCTTCCCTTACCTGCCCACTCCCCATTAACGCTCTCCCCCCACATCCTGTGAAAAATGAGTTCTAACATAGAGGTAAGACCTACTGGCCCAGTTTAAAACTATACTCTCTTCTATCAAGTATGCATTATCCTCCTCTTCATTGTCCATTTAGGTGTTCTTGCAAGGTTGAAGTATTCACACCTCTTCCTTTTTTGGTTCTGTTCAAGATTTTCAGGCTTGAATTCATGAATTGTAACCATGGTTTGCTAGGGATAGGGGGAGAGCATGTGTGCAAGTGCTCTTGTTCACTCCTTTGCCCTCTGAGGATTCCCATATATTACCAGGTATTTCTTTCACTTCTATAAACCACTTGAATTAGCGTGTAAGTATTTTTCCTTAGTTTAACTGCTCCTAGAACGTTGAGCGTGATGTTTTTTTGTAAGCGTAAATGATGCCAAAACACTGAAGATTTTGTTAGTAATCATACCTGCTTCACCATAAGCATGGGTGTGGAGGAGTAAGCAAAATTAGGTAAAATAAAAATCGAGCAAAGAATTATTCATATGTGATCAGAGAAGCACACAAAATTTTTTAATTATGTTAAATTCAGAGCTAAAATGTAGGTTTAAATATAAAATGTAGTAATGCAGACTTCTGCTTGTGAGACTGAAGTTAAATTTATCCCTTACACTGACATTAAATTCCAATGTAGCTCAGAGAAGAAATTACACAGGCTTCTGTTGCTTTCATTTCTCTGGGAATAAAGTGAAAATGGTCATATTGAACAGTGACCAATACTTAAGTATTGAGAGACTAAAATGCTTTATGTAATATTCCCTATTATAATGTGTACAAATGTTCCACCACATTCTCTGTGAACATTTAAAAGCAACAAACTTGAACAGCACCTTGTTAAACTTGGCTGCTTGTGCAGCTGTCAGGATGGAAAAAGAAAAATACTTCAAGTTGTTTTTTTGGTATTTTTATTATTATTATTCTTTAGTGTATATCTACAGGACACAGGTGAATACCTATGTGATCTGTTACTGCTTTTTAAAAGAAATGGGGACGTGAAAACCACACCCAGATACCAGATTACAAAGGAACTCCTGTAACCTCTTTCCAGGTAAGCTATTTCACTGTGCTCTGTCTTTCAGGACCTCCTTCTGCTTATCTATTTAGTGTTTTTCTAATTATTTCCAGATATATAGCCCATCTCACAGATGTTCAGTACTTTAGACAAGAAATTAATATATATATATATATATATATATATATATAAAAGAACAAAACAAAACAAATAAAAACCCACAGGCTCCAGAAGATAAATATTTTACCAGGCAATGGCAACAAAATAGCAGCTCAACAGGACCTAGGACATAAGATAAGGATAAGGATCTCTGAAATCTACGGCTTTCAATTCTGCCTCTAATTGTGGAATGGCATGGATTCAATAGAGCACAAAAGTATGTTCTTGTGTCAACAAAACCATAGCAATGTTCAAATACTTTTTGTACTTTGGCTTTAGTATCTTACGATACATCTGTTGCTTTTAGTAGTCATGTCTCAATCCTGATTCACATTCAGTGAACCAGGTGAACTTGACTCATAACTACGCAGATGGCCACATTCAGGCTCACCGGGTATCCCCCACACCTCTGAGATCACCTGTCCCAGGCCTCTTGTCTCACATGCATTGCCTCACAGATTGTATTGTGCACCTTGTAACAAAATATCTTCCCTCTTGCAGGAGGCCAAATACACTGTCAGTCCAGTCCTTTGCTGTTTATGTAGAAAAATCAGTATCAGGAGGGAGCCTCTATTAGCAAGAGTAAGAGGCTCAGAGCGATTCAAACTTCCTGCACTGCATTCAGGCATGCAAGAGAATGAAGGGTGTGCTGGTTTTTAGCCTCCCATCTACCTCCAGGGTGCTGTGGTCATCTCAGAGAGCCACAAAAAAATCTTCCAACACCTTTTGTTTAGATGGCAGAGGACAGAACCACAGCTGCATCTGTCCCTTCTCCAGCCTTCAAGGATTATCTTTTCTCAAGGACAATGACCGATACCACTGCTGGAATGACCTAAGCGGGAACAGTAGAGGTACAGAAGCTGTATTTTCAGAAAAATGCTGCTCAGTGCTCTGATTGTCTTTTGCAAAAGTTGCTTGGTGAGCAGGGCAGGATTGATAGATTAAGGCATACTAGGGGAGGAGAGAGCATAAAAGAGAACAGGGCAAGTGAGAAGGAGTGCTGGGGCCTGCTACATCACTTGGGCATGCTCCAATCCTACAATAAAAATAAAATTCAATTTCTTTCAGTCATTTGAATCCTGGATTTCTATTATGCTTGCTGGCAACCAGCATGCAAACTCCAGAAGTCTGTATTAGGTGAGGCACTTGACAGAGACCTGTACAGGAGAGGAGAGATGAACAAAGACATCAACAGGCCGCACAAGTGCTTTCAAGAAAATACAGCACAGATTGACTGGCTTGGCAAAAAAGGCTCTGCACAAGCTTCCTGTGAATCCTCAGAAGACAGACATGTATTTAGAAATGAAAGGCTCTACTTCAGTCCTCTGTGACTGAGGCACACAATCTTCAATTTTACATCAACAGGCCTTTTCGTAAATCTGCCTTGAGAGAGGTGCAACGTGATTGCCACAGACCAGTGCCTTCTGTTCTAGCCAGCTTCAAAACTTCCATCAAGCTGTTGACAAGGATTCTGCATGTCTACGATGTAATGGCCCTGCTGCCAATGTACCCACAATAGTTCCAGAAGAGGTGTTCAACATTTAAACTCTATCCTATATATAGATAGGCATCTGCAGTGGACAAAGCAGTGTGCCTCTTTGAGCAGCATTTAATACCATGCCCATCTTTCCTCTCCTGATGTTGTTATTGCCCTGGTAGAACAGCCAGCCAGCTTGACACAAACCTGAGTCAGGACGTGAGCAGCGGGAACCACCATGGCGTGATGTAGACTGGAGCACAGGACTACTCAAGTAGGAAAGTGTCACTGATAAAACTCTTGAGAAGGCCATCTCTTTCCTCACGTATGTAAGGAATAACATGAGGCTATGTAAAAAGAGCAATGATAATCTCTACTTAGTCTCCAAATTCTCTCCTGAAGCAAACCATTTTAAAACAGTTATAAGAAAATAAAAGATGATGTTGAAATACAGACAAATGAAATTTTAGCTACCTACAAGCATCGTTACAAACTATAGAAGGTGGCTTCCTCTTCTCTGGGGAAGAGATTAGATATTGCTGCATCTGTTGTGGCTTTTTTCAATAATGCACAGAGTAGCAGAGAACTGTGAGTCCTTTTGCAATGTAAATACCCCTTTTCCACATCTCATTTGCCTGGATCTCCTGTTCCAGCGCATAACATGATATTCTGATAACTACTTCCACCCTTATTTTCAAAGAACAGAAGTCACTACATATAAAAATCTACCATCGTTATTATAAATCTGGCAAAAAATACTGTTTCTTTCCGCCCTTTCTGAAATGTAGAACCCGGATCTTCCAGAATACTTTCTCCAGTCAAACATGGTAAGAGATTTGTGATGAGAGAATACAGTAAAGCAAGCTGTAGTCGTAGTACCAAGTCACCCTTCTGCCCCCTTCTCTACAGTTTCTCCTACAGCTGATTATATGTATTTTTAATTGCACAGGAGTTGGGAATGGGGTGAATTGGGGATTCACAACTTCAAGCAAAAACGTGTAGTGTGTGGAGACTCCAGAGAAGCTGGGATTTGACTCATATGAAGTAGATTCCAAAAAAAAGAGAGAGAGACCATTCCATGCTGCTCCAAACTGTTCCATGGTTCCAAATGCTCCACAAACATGTTGATGATTCAAAATTAGGTACAGCGGCAAGATGATATGAGCCATGAGGCAGTTTATATCAACTAGAAATTATGACTGGGAATGAATAAATAAAATCAAAGGCAAGAGTGAAATGGTGCCATGCACACTGAACCTTCAATCAGTAAGCACATCAATAGCAAGGGTGTGAAATGCACTGGATCACACCTAAAGGCAAAGCACCAGGGATCCCCTGCCTACAGAAAGCCAGCAGACTTACTCTCTAAGAAATATATATATATATGTATATATTGTTTTTCTGGTCATGCAGGTGTTCTGTAGGGCTGGTATAGAACAAACAGGTAGGGCCCCTCCTTCACAAAGCTGAAATTATGAAGTCTAGTCAAAAGATTTATGTATTTATTGCTCTCCTTATAACAAGAAAAGCTCTAGATCGAAAGCAAAACAAAAAAAGTTGCCTTACATGAAATCCAAAAACAATCTAAGCAGTTGGACATTAGCCTTATTTTTTTCCACAAGCGTTATTTTATAGACACCAAGTGGCATGGAGAAAGAATTTGGAAGCTGTGACCTGAAACCTGAAAGAGCACAGGAGTTCATAATGAATGCTGACATCTGCTTAACCTCACACCTCTATTTCTGTTCCTACTACAGCTATGACTGTCACTGATTTTAATCAGTGTCACAGCCTTTCATACTAAATCTAGAACTCAGAAAACTTCAACTTCCACAAGTAAGTGGAATAAGTGGCAAGGAAAACTGAGGAAAAAAGAAAGAAGAAACGATACAGCAAGAAGTTTTTACTTTCTGTATTTAGTTATCAGTATGACCTGTCTTTAACCCAAACACTATGGTTAATAGGTTTCCTGTAGCCATCATGTGATTAGACAGCTCTTGCACCTGTTAGCATATTTAGGCATGTATTTTTGTGTTAACGGCCAGTGTCTCTTTCTAAATAAGCCACGACTACATTTTAAATTGCTTAAGTCAACTTCCTCAAGCAACCACAAAGTGAGAGGTTCTCGTGGGAAAAAAAAAAGAAAAAAAAAAAAAAGAGAGAGAAAAGAAAAAAGTGCCAGGCATCAGTTTTCAGTTCAGAAAACCTCAATGAAATCTAAAAATTATTTATCAGAGGAAGGGAAAAGAAATTAGAAACTACCCAATCAAAATACAGAATAAAAAATATAGAGGGGGATAATCAGGTCACCAGTGGAAAATATCTTTATCTATGTTTTAACTTTGCTTTGAAATGCTTTGTTTTGAAATCCTCTTGCTTTAACAAGATCATCATAGATAACCAGTTTTCTGCAGGTAAACATTATAGTATTAATCTGAAAATGTGCACAACAATAAAGGTAATTTCTGTCTGGGGAGAGGACAGAGTGCTGCTGGTACAGGGCAGCTCACCACTAACTGCTGTTACGTGGTTGTACCTGGAAAATAATCTGCGAGGAATAAAAGGGATTTTTAAAGTAACAGCAGAATGGTTTACCCTATTCCACCTTTCCCTTGACCCTCACAAAGTGTTATCATTAATGCCATTTTGTCTTTCTATACTATGCTTCAGGTATAGATTTCACGACCTTAGCATTTTGGCCCCATCCTCATCTCTACCCATTCCTTTTCCAGAGCGCCGGCATGGGAAAAGGCACATTGAGGAGGCCAAGCTGCACTTCACCAGCAGCCTCCCTGCCCTCCAGGACATCCTGGCTCCTTCCCTGCCAAAGCCCGGGGCGATGCAGCTGCTGCTGGGAGGCTGCAGGGTGGGAGGCTGAGCTTTTGGGGCCTCTGGATGGCGGTGCACAGAGATGACTGCATCTGTGGTGGTTTTCACTTAAAAGGCTCCTTCTGTTATCAGTCACGTAAAGGTCTATTGACTTCAGTCAGGCTTTGTACATACTGCCACACGCACACATGCATGTGAAGCGTGGTCATGCTGCATCGCAGAGCAGGCAGCCACTGTGACAGTGAGAAAGTGTTTTTGTTTGTGACCATTGGTACAAGGACACAGATACAACAGCTTTAGTTAAGTGCCTCGTACCAGGATAGTTCATGGTTCACATGCAGGAGGGAATGGGAAAGACATTCTAGCATGAAATTAGAATTACAGCACCGGCAGTACCAGTTCAGCTGAATTTGTGGGTTACATAAGAACAGCTCTCTGGAACAGTTGGGACAGTGCAATTTTTCAGTATGGACAAGACCTGAGATGTATCAGATTATCCGATTCTGCCTTGTCGTAGACTAATCCCTTTGTTTTTCCACACAGCTCTTGCATGAGCTCTAACCAGCCACAGCCCCACACCCAGCCTGCTCAAATCAGAGTGAGTGTTTCCTCACACAAGGCTGCTCTGTGCTAAACACGCAACCACCACCCAGCATCGCACGAACGAGAAAGATTCACAATTTGTGCATTTCTTCCAGCTTGCTTGTTTATTTGGACAAGAGTCCATTTCTGCAAACATTGAGGCTGGAGAGCAGATTTGTTTTCAGGGCTGACATTTGCCCAGGCTGACGAGAAGGACGGCAGGCTCGCAAAGAGTTTGGTAACTAGATGATACAGGCGTGGAAGAGGGAACCTGCCAGCTTTCTCCTTGCTGCAGAGGAGAGGCTGACAAATAACTGGCAGGATAAGCAACCTAATCCACCACAAAGACAAAAGTGGGAGTTTGCTACCAACACTAGCAGGTAAATCCCTTCAATTTTTGTGCTGGAATCGTGTTAACCTTCATAAATGCCTCCTATCTCATCTTCCCATGAAGTCACTCACTTCCGTATATCATTATGGGCTCTGCAACACGCCAGTGACAACCAAGATGCGGTTATGTTGCCTTGGGCAACATCGCTTGGTTTCTGGTTTTGAAGTTGCCGTATCTGCTCTGCCTACTAATTATGGTTTTGTACTTACGGTTCAAAGAACGATATTTAAAATAATAGACGGCAAAAGCTGAATTGCTAATATGCAAAAGTAGCTACATGATATTGCCTTGGGTTTCACTATATCGTTTTGACAAGGATGATACATGTATTTCTCAGACATTAAGTATATTGTGTGGCCTGGGATTAGCCAGTTGCAGATTTGGGTTTTCCTGCTTACTCACATTTTCCCTAGCCATTTATGAAGTTAAAAAGAAAGCCTCAGGTGTGTTAGATTATGTGATAGAAGTTTGTCTGCACACACACAGAAGAGCACAGAGATGCAATGGCAGGAAGCAGAGCCCCAATAATACCCTGCCCTGACTCCTCCCAGGCCCAGCCCAGGAGCCATCAGCCCATCAGGGGCTGACCTCTGCAAGCCCAGATGAGCAGGAGGCACATGACCAGGTGGGAAACCCAAATTAAGGTCTCTGAAGAAGGGACTGCCCATCCAGGGCCCTTCTAGGGCTGTCCCAGAGGGGTCTCAGCTCCACTGTGAACATAATCAGTGAGGGCTGATGAGGCAACACTAGGCAACCTTTTGTATGGAGAGGGGTTACTGCCCATATATACGGAATGCAGGGGAAGAGCATTTCAGGACTGCACGAGGCTTACTATGGGATGTTTAGGGGAAGGCACCAGAGGTGGGAAAGAGATGGATTTAAATGATTTGGGGGTGAACAAGCATGGGAAAATAGAGAGACAAAGGGATAAAAAAAAAAAAAAAAAGTCAGTCACAACCACCACAACAGGTAGCAGGTCTGCTCATATTCCGCATATGATCAGCATAGTCTGTCCCATCTTACTTGTTTCACATTGGAAAAGGTGCAAATGAATTAAGAAGGACTTTCTTTCTTCATGCATGTGCCTGTATGGAGATCCAGCACCAGCAAGTGCCATGGTGGCAGCTCCCACCCAGCCCATGGTTGGGAAGACCCATGTGTTCGCTGTGCAACAACCCCAGAGCGAGTGCAGGGTGCAAGTGCTAGCCAAGAGCAAGCTGGACTAGCTCATGAGTAGGTAACTGGCCTGGGAGCCAGGGGTATCTCTGAGGACAAGAGCATGGGGCCAGGGGAGTCCCTGGCCAGCTCTGACTATGTGCACGTGCACACATGAGCAGGGCAGTCTGTACCAGCCACCACAGTGGGGATGCAACCACGGGATGCAGCCACTGCTACTGTCTGTTTGTATGAGTGCTCTGTGTGCCTCTGGGATCTGTGCAGCCAGTCATGTGTCTATGTGGTGTATATGTGTGCTGTGGGCATATGCTTAACTGGGAAGACAGTCCTTCTCCTGGTTGGACCTGGGACCATGCAAATGCAGCAGCCTTGCCTATCTCAGGACATCGCAACCACCACCACGTATTTTCCCCTAGCAAGGTATTTTTTTTCTGATTTACTTCTACTCACATGGAAATTGTTGGCACTACTCCATACCACAAACGCATTTTGTAATGTATTCTATTTCCCAAAGAGAGATCTGTACACTACAAATTACTGTTTCAGCACCCTACCTTCTCAAGTCCATTCTCACCTTTAAAAATAATAATAAAAAAGTGCAGTGGCTATTACACTAATAAGTCTCTGGAACTTAGATCAAGACAACTTAACTGGCGACAAAATAACAGTCATGACAAAGAGAACCATCTATTTTCCACAGGAAAGAGCAGATGTGTTTGCTGTTCACCAGCAACAACTCCCTCATCAGGGATCACGACAGACCTCCCAATCCCTTAATTTATTCACCATCAGGCCTATGGGCCACAGCCCTTAAGAGATGAGAACTAGACATTCAACACTAAACACAGCGAAAATTCTGCCTGAGAAGTGTGCAGCCTACATAAACAGGAAAGGAAACACAGGCAGGGAGAGGCAGAGTGCCTTTCCCCAGGTCATACACCAGGTCCTTGACAGAGCCAGAAATAGAGCTCTGGCTTCCTGAGCCCCCCTGAGCGTGGCCCACCTGGTCTCCCATGTGGGTAGGTCGCAGACAGCGCTGTCATGCAGCGACACTGCTCCAGACATCGGTGGAGAACAGAGCAGCAGAAACCCCGCAGGACCTGTGTCTGTACTCTTTTCAGGAACAGAAGTTTCAAGCAGGAGGAATTAGGCCAGGAGGTATTACATAGCAATGACCGTATTTTAATATTCTTTACTCCCAATCTGTTGTCTACCCTTTTCTGGATAGCATTTAAGGGATTTGTTTTGCACAATGAATTCATAGTTTCTCCTCACATTTAACAGTCTATTTTTATCAGCAGAAAACATCACCTCAGAGCCTAGTTATATGACTACTAGGAAAAGCTCCTATTTTTAACACTAATAAAACAAAAAACCTAGCATATGAAGAAATCACTCTACTAGACAAACATTAACCCAAATATATCACATTATTGTAGCTGCTTACAGGCGCTTCGCCCTGGAAGTGACTGTTAGTTAAGCAAGTGATTTGAACCTATTTATCCACAGGAAAAATTCATTAGGAAGGGTCCTTCTGGGCCCTTTTCTGCAAGATGTAGGGCAGCAGTTGGCTTTGTTAAGTAACTCAAAAAAATCAGAATTGTAGGTGGTGGAGTCTCATTCAAGGTTGGCATCTGCATCATTCCCAGCAGCATATGTACTTGGTACTCTGCTGCATATCCCCAAGCCTATGTGGCAGTGTTAACACAACATGAAGTAGGTGGTTTGGTTTCAGTTTTCTTATCTCAACCATAGCAGAAGGATTTGGAGGAGGGGTTGAATCGTAGCCCCAAAGAACTTATAAATGCAGTTTGCTCTGAAGCCTCTGGGTTTCTTCCTCTTTCAGAACTAGTCCACCTAAGCTCAAAATCCGTCTCCCTCTCCCCCAGGTTTGAGCTGCTAATATGCATGCTCTTCACTGGTCACTTATCATTACCTCTCTTGGCAGTAACAACACGCAACCATTCAAGTACATAACAAGTGCAACATTTGTGGACGCACAGCGCCTTGGGCTGGCTGTCCCCACAGAGGATGAAGGCTCCCATCCTCCCTGCAGGAAGCAGCTCCCCGTACACAGCAAAGAAACTCATCCAAGAAGTCACCAATATGAAACACACTACTTCTATTTGGCTAAACCTTGCGATTATCCTCAAACACCCAGCAGCGCTGGGGCAGAAGAATGAAGGATGGCATGTTTCAGTGATGTACATACAGCCTGCAGTAAACCAAAATAAATTAATAATGTTACACCTGGGCAGTTAGCTGCGCGCGCTGACTGTTAGCATGAGGCTGTGAGCCAAGTGCCATTAACCTCCAAGGCATATCGTTATTAGACCATAACACCCAACCTGTCATGTCTCATTGTTTCATTAACACAGTTCTGGAAAGCCTCTAATAGAGTCAGGGAAACTGTTGCCTCAAAATTAGCAGAGATTACAAGATTTTGCACGTGGGTACTGAAGAGAAGAAAAGGAAGTTTATTACAATAATTTTAAGGGCATTAGAGATAACAGCGATAATTTTGCTTCTGATCTAAAGCTCACTGAAGTCAGCAAACAGGCTCCTACTCTTTTATTCTGAAAGAGTGATTATTATAAATATGATTCTCCCCTACTCATTTCTTAAATTAAATTAGAAGTTGCCCAGCCCAGAAGAAACCTGTAATGCATGTACCAAAATATTTGCATGGCTGACAAGCTCTGTCTTTGAATCTTTATGAAAGGCATATAATTGTGCTTAATGCAATTTATTTGTCATTAAAGAAATAAGCTTTGATCCAAACATCTTTGCAGAGATCCAAGAAACTAGAACTCCAGGTCTATTTTAAAGCATTGTGCATTTAACATTCATTCTTTTCCTTATCTTATTAGGAAATTTATTCCCTAGCAGATTACAGAAATATAACAAAGGGAAAAGGGTTATACTTACTTAACTGTATTAATACCTCAAATTATAGTTGGGCCAGGTTTAGGTTTCTTTTAAGAAGCGATATTGTCAAATAATGTAAACCAAAAATCTGGCACAAAGGTTATTGACCACTCCACCACCCTGAAAACTTAGATAGCATCAAACCAAGTAGGTTTCCATGTTTCACTCAGTCCCAAATGCCAACAGACAAACAAGAACTATACTAGGAAAGAAAGAAAAGGACCGTTTTTAAAATGTTAATGGAAACACTGTCATGACAGATTTTAACGATAGTGGCAACTTGTCTGCATTTAAATAACTCTCTGCAGCGTGTGAATGGCCAACACAGGCATTGCACTCACATCTACAAGGGAGGAATCAGCATAGCTGGTGGGGTTTTCTTGGTTGATTTTTGAGAAGAGAGTATCTATCTGATTTCTTTCTTTCCTTTTTTGGTTTGAGCAAGACATGAGCAAAGCAAATGCTCCAGGAAGTGATCAGCTGAACAAAAAGAAAAAACAGAAAAAAGAAAAAAAAAACTTTAATGGGAAAAGTTGGGTTTTGTTCCCCCTGCCAAATGCCTCTAGGAATCTTTGTGGGAGTTGGGACACTCATCTCCCAGAATCTGGCCCCTAACGTGGAATTACACAGGCTAAGCCAAGAACAGGGAGAGAGCAAAAAAGGAAAGCAATTTCTACACTGATTGTGAAATAATCCGGATCATCTAATTTCCTATTACTCATTTAAAATATTTCTTTAAACAGAGGAAAATTACTTACTCATAAAGTGACTTAAAAAAAAAAAAAAAACACTTAAAACCACACTAATTTTACTTTTAAACTGTTTTTTACCATGTAAAAATTAGTTATTTTGATATTCAAAAAAAAAAAAATAAATCACAATGCTATCACAACACCCATATTGGATGGCATTCTCTCTGTCACATTAGTCTCTGCAGCCCAGGTAGCCTGATTCTACCTCAGTAAATACCAGCTGCTTGGGGAAAAACTTTAGACTAGCACAAGCATGTGGTAGTGCTTCACAAGACTACTCTTCCAGGGTCAACACAGTTCACAGCTCTGAGACTCCTCAAACACAGGACTCAAATGCATGTTAAGTTCTACCACCTCTAGGCTCTGCTTAGCATCTTAGCTCCAAATCACCGCCCTTACTCCCCAGGACTCCCTAAAATTTTTTTTAACTCCATCTGAATTTCATATGGTAAGCAGCAGCAAGCGATGAAGTCCTACTCATCTTCTCATGGCCTGTAGCATAAGACTTTCATCCATCCTTTCTTAGTGGCAAAGGAAAAAAAAAAGTCCAATATCTATCTGCTGTTACAGAGAAGCTGGTCAGAACCTTTGACAATCACTACTGCTCTGAACCTTCTCTAGCTCTCATCAGAGAAGGCAGATGAGAAACAGACCTTAGCCATTTTCTGTGCTGTTGGCTTTTGACTATTTATTCCATCATTTGAAGCCTCAATGCAATTGTCAACAGTGGAACCAAAGAATCCTCAAGAAAATCAGTAGTGAGGAGAGTACTGGATTTTGCACTCACAGTTTTGCAGGGTTCGTCATTCTTTAAAAAACAGAGAAACAAACAAACAAAATTCTCCTTTTAAGTCATCTAATGTTTAAGTGAAGGCAAGTCAGATTTCTTAACCAATGAATACTTGAAAGGCAGAGGAAAAAAATAAGAGAGAGACACATTCCTGGAGCAGAAACACTGACACAAACACTTCTGTTTAGCTAAATGAAGTTTATAGAAATGCTAGGCTGAATTGTTATTCATATGAAGATTTTTTAGTCCAGTCTGACTGATATGGGAATTGCCATTCTGCAAAGACAAAGATACATTAGAGTGTCTGCACAGTAAAAGCAGCCCAGTTAATTTGTTTCTAGAATACCCTTGTTAATTTAGCCCCATCTCAAAAGGGTCTCAAACACAATCACCAGTCTCCTAAGAGGAAAAATCCACTCTGGAAAGTCTGTTTTTCATTTGTTTTTAAGCAACAACCAGTGCATGTCTTTGAGAGCGTCCCAAGAGGTAAACTTGGGCTTCTCGTCCCCAAATGGAAGGACAGAATTAGCTGCTTTGGCAGGCATTTTCCACTCCTTTCCTTAGATTCATTGTGAGCTCTCTAGGGAGACTACAGAAGTAGATGAGGAAATCATGTGTATAAGGATGTGATGGGGGCAGGGGGATAGAAATGTCAGGGTATGAACTGCATTCCCCTCATCCCATGATGACCACTGGCTAGATCTTGCAGCAGCATCCACAGGCTTGTAGCTGCTGTCAGACCCAGCAGTAGCTCAGGAATAACTTTGCCTCAGCTCAGCTGCTCCACAGGCAGAGATATAGAATAGAGCTCCATCAGAACAGCACTGGTAAGCAAGGAGCACCAGCTTCCAGGGGTCTGGGTTATGACTCAGGGACAGTTTCAAGTCTTTCAGATCCAACACCAAACACTAGAACACCAGAAAGGTCCAGGAACTTTGCATATACCTGGAGAGTACAGGTAGACTGGCACAGTCTTCAGGGAACAGTTCTAGTTGTGACGACATTTTAAAGAGCTGTAGAAGTTCAGCCACAGATGCAGAGATGAAGCATTCATAGCATGCATTCTAATAATTTCTGTTTATACAGCTTAGAAAAAAAAAAAAGTAACGAAGTAATTCCTTTTTATGTGGGAATCTGCTCTGGTTTAACTCAAAGGTCATTTTTAAGTCTGTGTGCATTTACAGTGCTAGACAAATATTTGCCAAATATACAGGCTGCTGGTCTCATTTGAAAGATAAAGGTTATGGGGGAGGAGGGGAGAGGAAAAAAAAAAAAAAAAAAAAAAAAAACACCCAGCCAGTGCAGAACACAGAACTGAATGAACCTTATGGAAAAGCATCCATCTGTCAGAACATGACACATTCCTGCTAGCAGAGACTGCCACCTTTTGGGGAACAGCTTGAGAGACTGAGCAGAAAAGAGGATGCTTCATTTCCAGTCTTGGTTCCTTATTTGCCTGAATGTCAGCAGAATCAAATAGTTTTAATTTCTCAGCTAACTTCCAGCAGAGGAAAAAAGAACATTTCCAAGAGGATCCCTGAACACCGCTAGTTTCTTTTACTGTAGCTCTTAAAAAGCAGCATTTTTACAGTCTGTTCATCTCAGCTGCTGCTACTGTTTTTGAATGTTAGCCACTTTCAATCAAACTGGGCACAGGGGAAATATCTCAGATAAAATTCCAGCTTTCTTTCTGAGAAATAGAATATGAGAAGATGAGCTACATTTAAATTCATGCCTCATTAAGGGAAAGTGGAGGAGGAACGTATTACATATCTTAGTTGGTAGCAGCCAGTCAAGCAGTATCGATGTGGTTTTCCACTAAATCACTGCAAATATACTTTCTTATCCCAGACCCAACACTGAGCTCAGAAACACAAAAAAGTAACAAACTGGGGCATTGTTGTAGGTAAGCAACGAGGGAAATAGATCACAAGTCAATAGGACTCGAATGTCATTGTCAGCACTACTCTTTTGGCAATTTGCCTTGCCAACATGCAGGGATAGGCTACAATAAGGGAGACAACTATATACTCTTCGCTCTTTGGAAGTACTTTGTATGGATGTTTTTATATCATCTACAAAATATAATTTAAAAAAAAAAAACAGATACTGGCTTCAGATTCTTGGACGTATTACTTTCAGTCTGATATCAAAATAGGTCATCAGATTCAAAAAAAAGTTTGAGTAATGAAGAAAACTGAGCTGTTGTAAAAACCTTACATCTGTTCACGTAGAAAGAGCAGAGTTGGTCATTTCTGCTGTCCTCCTTACTCCTCTTACCAGAAGGGGCTTTGTTTTTATTCTCCTCTTTTCAATCCATCTGCTCCATTTCAATCTCATTTTGGCAGAGGCTTCAGGTTTATTAGGTTCTTACAGGAGTCATGACAGTAGGTAGGGAAAAGAAAGACAGCCTTACTACCTTTATGGAGGGACAGACTACAGCCAGAGCTCAACCGTGTTATTCAGCACAAGAGACCGCACAGGAAACCAGATGCCAGTCAGTAGTTCCAAGACCTTACAGTTGCATGTCTGCTGTCTGCTTTGACTGGTGAACACTATCTCACAATGCAATCTGTAGCTGCACCCTGCTGTGACATCCCCCTCCTGACCCACCTTTTTTGTTTTTGTTTCTATAAGAAACAGTCTTCAAAAACATCATTGGTTCTCTCATTTACTTTCTCAGACCAGGAACCCTGTAGTTTCAGAGAATAACAGACACCTCCTGTACAGTTGCCTTGGTTAATGACACCAAGGTGTACGTTTCACATGAACCTGCCCATCACTGGCTGACTAAATCACCATACAAGCCTGTAAGATGCTCTCTTCTAACACCATAAAGGGAGACTGTGATGATATTGTCCTGCAGAAGATCAAACAGCCTCAAGTTGCTCCAGCGGAGGCTTAGATTAGATATTATGAAGAATTTCTTCATGGAAAGGGTGGTTCGACATCGAAACAGGCTGCACAGAGAAGTGATGAAAACCCTGTCCCTAGAGGTATTTGAGACACATGGACATGATTCTTAGGGACATCATTCAGTGGTAGACTTTGCAGTGTTCGGTTGATGGTTGGACTTGATGATCTTAAGGCTCTCTTCCAACCTAGATGATTCTAAGTTCAAAAGTCCCTACATTTTGACTTTATACTACAAAAGGGAATAAGGAAAAATAAATAATAAAAAAAAAAAACATACCACCACACAACTGTGATTCAATCCATGTTAGAGCAACTTATCCCAGCAAGTTTTCACTGAGCAGCTCTCACCTACTAAGCTGCTACCTCCTTGTCCTCTTCCTCTTTCTCCTCGTCCCCACCTGCATTTATGCAAAACTTGATCTTGATGTAGAGGAACAGTGGAGACTGACACGTTAAAAATCCTGAAGAGAATTACTGGACTGTGAATGGAAAAAGTGACATCGAGGCTGAGGGGACAATAAAAGTCACACAAGAGGCTCAGTGCTGAAAAGGCCAGAATAAAAAACTAGACAGTATGAGAAATGTTGCTTGTAGGGATCACACCTCCTCGTTCCTTCTTAATTTATAAGAAAAGAAGCAGTAGGAGCATTTCTGGACACAGAGAGTACTGGAGAAAGAAGGACATTGACACAGCCACATCAGACCCAACATCTCAGTGGAGCAGACACTAAAAGACACCCTGATCTTCCTGCGCTTCTGCTTTTTCTCCCCAGCAAGAAAGAATAAACCTTGCCTGGTATTTATCTGAGGCATGCCAAGACCTTAGTGGTTAGAAACCACAGCACTAGTGCTTGTTAGCTACAAACTACCACAGTATTTTAGAAGTGGAAGCCTACATAGAAATTCCAAATCAAAGCCAAATCTTGCAGCAGCAATTCTAGCTTTGATCCTATCAGAATGGCACTTGTTATAATTCTGATGCTCGAAAAGCACCAGAAGAACTGATCTTAAAAGGTTCATTCTGGTTTAGCTTAAAGTCTAAAGTGTCTTAGTGAAGGATACTCCTAAAACTCTTGCTATTAGAGCAGCTACAGACTCAGTACCTCTGAATTAATGATTGAGGTCATAATAATTTTCCACCCCCTGCAGGCTTATGAAAGAATATGCTCCTGCCACCACAGGAAGGCATTCTCAAACATCAGTGTGCGCAAAGAGAACAAAAGTTGGGCGTTTTCTAGTGTTGATTGAAAGAAGGGGAGATTGTTCACGCTACAAGAACACAGAAGATAACATTTCACCCTCACTCTTGTCAGAGATAGAAATATATATATAGTTGGACATCTTTGAAAGATACTACAACTTTGGTGAGCCAACAGGAGTTAATCAATTTGTTTCCTTGTTCTCCTGGGTGGGAGGGGGGGAGAGCATTTTTCCCTTTGGAATTACTGAAGCAGAACTGACAACAGATACCCATTCGGTGAGCTGAAGAATGCTGTTAGGAATACATGATGCTCAAAGGCTTTTTTAAAATTATCATCCATCCCAGACACCAAAGCAAAATCAAACTGAGCTGATCCCACTTGTATTTGATCAGTGAAGGCATATACAATGCTACATACTAAGACAAGGTAAAATTTATGGCATTAAGGTAGTTAAGTATTAAAATCCTTTCAAAAAAAATCAGTGAGGTTTGGTCATCTACATCCCTTTGGCTCCTTGGAACTCTGCGCTCACTACATTTAAGCAGTTTTTCTGAAAGATTTTGTCTCTAACTCTTCATCAGCCTCCCTTGCTTCCGAATTGCAATGTGTGTGTGCAAGAAAAGAAAGTCACCTGGGGTGAAGGTGGCAAAAAGTGTTTAGCATTATTTTGAAACTTGCTACAGTTTCCTCTAAAAAGAGGACCAACGTTTTAAGAACGATGTAAAAGCAAGGGTCAGTTACAAAGCAGAGGTTTGCAAGGAAGACTACTGTGAGAAACTTGCGTGAGCACGGTGCAGAAGCTGACAGTCTCCAAGAGAGGGCAGTCTTGGACTAGCGATGGTTCACAGACAAGGATTTATTGTTACACCTGTTTCCTGCCCCCGTTTTACTGTATGTATCTAAGAAGCTTGGTGTTTAAATAGCACTGTCCATCCAAAAAAATTGTCTAGGCCAACACCTACCGGTTAACCTCCTGCAAGCTTCAAAGGGGAGGGAAATATTTCCTTTCTACTGCACATGGATCCCAGTCCAAGAAAAAAAAAAAAAGCCTATAGTTAAGCACATGCTCATCTTCAAATATATGATTAATTCTACAGCAGTCAACTGTGCTTTCTCTTACTTCAGAGTTCACCAGCAGTTAGATCAGAGTGAGAGGCAATCACACAGATTCTGCAAGGAACAAATTCCAGTACAGCAAAAATAAAGGGGGGGGGGAACCCCACTGATAAAAGTTAAAGCATTTTTCTGCAAAGTTTCTTCGAGCCTTTTTATTTATTTAAAGTCTCTATCATGCAGCTAAACTATGCCAGCCCTGCTGTCTGTTTTCACTTCTAAGCAAATATTTTATTACTTAAGTAACTGGAGAGAAAAAACTATACCAAATCAGAGTCTTCCTAACCTTTCTTCAGATCCTTATTGAAGACAGACTGGAAAAGTCAGCCCCAAAATACAGTACAGTCAGTAGCTTCTTTCTTGCCAGTCAGCAGACTGCTTTCTAGAAAGAGGCCAAAACTTTCCACGAACTCCCACTGCTCCCAGATTTTCCATGCTTTAGAGTCATAATTTGGATACTCATACTTCCAGCCGATGCACCAGCTAATCAAACCATAGAACACCCCAAGCTGGAAGGGACCCACAAAGATCACTGAGTCCAACTCCTGGGTCTGCAACAAAACAGACTGATGACGGTGGTTCCCAAGCCCTGGAGAGATCGTATTTATGGGTGTTGAGGGTAACCACTATAAGGTAAGCTGGTTGGAAGTAACCCAATTTCTGTAAGGTATTCATTTCTATTTACACCGATGCTGAGGGCAGAGCCACTAGGTGAAGTGCAGGAAACAGCATCCAGAGCTGTGGGGACCAGGGGCAGCAGTCAAAAAGCAGCACTCCAAGGAGAGGCACAGGCTGTCCTTCAGGAGCACTGGACAAACACTTAAGAAATGAGGGATGGAGGAATGGCTGTGAGCACGGTGCTACTTTACATCATTTAAGTAACAGGATCCTGATTCATACACAAGTACCCTGCTGGGCTCTTTAGCCCAACTAGGCACAACAACACTTAGCTCCCATGAGACTTATCTGCTGTTGCCTTCTAGGTGGCAAAGCCCACAGGTGTGTTCACCACACTCAGTAGAACTGGAGTCTGGTGAATTCCACTCCTGCAACCACAGTCACCCTCAGCATCGTACAGATGCACCTCTTTTCTTTCCTCTCTCTGTCCCAAGCATCCACATGAAACTATTTTTGTTTATCCTGGTGAGCAACTTCATTAAAGGGGGAACTAAGCTGGTAAAAGAGGCCACTTCCCCTCCCTCCCCCCCAGTAAGGCTAATCCACACGGATATCAGGAGTTTCAGAGACTTCTGTAACACAAAATTAGGATAAAGTTTGAAAAAAAACAGCAGTGAAACTTTTGGGGTAGAGCACAAAAAATGTAGGAGGAAAGATGTTTTAAATGAAAAGTTCTTAACTATGATTTCAAGGCTGCAAGAGAAAGCAAACAAGGACTTGTTTTCTTGCTTTACTTGCTGGAATACTCAAAAAAGAAAGCTCCACCCCAAAAGAAAACAAGAAAATACCCTACCAGGTTCTGCTGCCCACAGAAGAACACCATGGGAAACAATGAACAACTTTTTGATCAAAGTTGCTACCCAGTGTGAGTATCTGGCAAGTTTTGTGGCTGTAATGGGACTTTTTAAAGTCATACTATCCCATCAGACTCTACAGTGGTAATACTAGAAGTACTTTTTTAAGCCAGAACAGCTAACCCAGCTACCACTGAGGTTAACAGCATGATTTCCACTGGTTTCAGTGAAAGCTGGACCAGGCTATAGCAGTAGTAAGGTCCTTGGAAGAAAGCACCAACAAAGTCTCTTTAATTTCTCTTCACAACAACAAGGCAAGTACAAATCTCAGGAGACTACAGCTTTTAAGCCAAAGGACCATTTCAGTAACACCCATCCAAAGCTGTGTGTTTCTAGTAGATTAAGAGGGGATGAGTCCATGAAGTGCTAAGCAACTACAGTTCCCAAGCTCCAAACAAGAAGAAAGGAGTCCCCAAAGCACGGAGTTCATTAACCTAACCACAGCATTACAAACACTGATTTTTAAGGAAATGCCATGAACACTATTGCTTATACCAACACTGCATCTCCAGAGAGGTCAAGTGCCTTGCTTTCAAACATGTAACACACGTCAAAGATAGCCCTTACACAACCAAAGCACAGACAAAAGGGTAATTCAAATACATTTTTGTAGTTTAGGTCAAATGGGTGCTTTAAAACACAACAAATGATGTTCCAGTCCTGAGACTCCAGGTGTGAGGCTGCCCTAAGGAGCCAGAGCCCACACCTGGCTGTGGCTAGTGGCATCCCAGGTGCAAGCACTTAACCACGCAGGCCTCACCTCCCACCCTTGAGGGTAAGGGCAAGCCGCTTGCACACACAGACAAACCCTTTTAACCCCCTAGTTTTATACTTAGGGGAATCATTCCCATAACTGTAATGCAACAAGAAGCCCTTCTCACTCCATACAACCTACAGAGCAGTTTATACAGCTGAAAGCAGCAGGCAGGACCGAAAACATTTTTCTCCAGCACAGTTAGTGTTAAACAAATATCAGAAGACCTGAAAGTTTCTTCTCCCCACAGACCCAAAGTACATACAGCATACCTGGAAGCTGGCTGCTCATCACTGCTAGCAAGCGTCCTTTAAACCAGTCCTAAAAGACTTGGAGAAAAAGCACCCATTCCAGGACGGCAGCAACCTGTTACACCACAAGCAGAACTACACCTAACTCTTTACCACAGACAATTTACTAACTGGAATCAGGTGCGCGGGAGCCCCCCCACACACACACCTGGCCTTACTGCACCGCCTTCCTGCTCCGTGCCTGCCTGGCTCGGAGGGGCAGGGAGCACCTGAGCACACAGGTGCTGCCCGAGCATTGCTGCACCTCAGTAAGAATCATTCCTTTTTCTGCTGCCCCTCCTCATAACAACGATCTGGAAATAGTTTCCCCCAAATTATTACAGGTTTCTTACCTTGGCAACACCTATTCTGGACTGCATAGCTGGAAATAGGCAAAATTAACTGCACGGTGCTAAGAGCATGAAAACCACCCACAGCGTCCCCTCCCCTCGTACAGAGGGGATCATGCTACTCATCTGTGCGTCTTAACGAAGCTCTCCGAGGCTTTTGTGTCCCACGCTCCCGGGCACCCCCGGCCCGGTAACTCCCCTTAGGCTGTCACTCCCATTGCTCTCGAGCAGCCTGCCCCTAAGAGCAGCCTGCCCCTAAGAGCAGCCTGCCC
>NC_048895.1:29727855-29752187 GCF_011077185.1 Oxyura jamaicensis | reverse complement strand
CAGCCTGCCCCTAAGAGCAGCCTGCCCCTAAGAGCAGCCTGCCCCTACCTTGCTTGCTCCAGGGGGCCGGCGAGGCTCTCGGTGCCGTGCCGGGCTGCTGCGGTGCTGCTGGGTTTGTTCCGTGCCTGTCCCGGGGCATCCAGCACCCTCTGCACCGCACGGAGCTGCTAAGACGGAGGCGGGTGGAGAGTAGGGCTTTGTGACTTCCCTGCCTGCTACAGCGACGTGAGCAAGTGCAGGGCTCTTGCAATCTCTCAGCTGAATTTCGCTGGTAATGCTCACTGTAATGTGGTTTTAATGTCGCGCAGCTGAGACAATGAAAGCAAGCAGTGTTACCGATGTGCTTACCCTCTTTCCGCTGGGGTTCGTTTGACCTGCTGAACTTTGCGGGGTTGGCACTGAAAACAGGGGGTGGTCTTCAGGCACGATATTCCTTTCTGCTGCAGGTCTCCTCTTTCTCTCTCCTTAGCTTTCCACTGCAATGAAAAAAAGCAGAGGGAGGTTTGGATCAGGTTGGTTAAACCTGTGTACAGGTAGGAGTTCATCTTAGGCTCAAAATAGGTCTGAGATCAGAAGTCACAAATTAACTGAAAAGAGCCTGTGCAATTTTTTTTTTTTACTTTTTTCAGCAAAGCTGACCTTGTGGGCTTCTAAAAAAACCTCAGCTTTGATTTTTAGAAAAAAATTGGCTAGAGGGTCCCCGGAGGAACTTTAGAGGGTCCCCAGATGATTTAACATCTGAAACACCTTTTGCTTACCTAGCAGGTTGATGCTTTCCTTTCTCTTCCAGGTTTGCCCTTTGATTTGGTGCAGCATACCACGTTAGAGGAGAATATGGCAATTAACTGCTGTGAAATGTAGTCTTGCTAGTAGGCAAATTAGCAAATGTTCTGTTTCGTCAAGTTCAGTAATGCCCAGGTACTTGTAAATCACAATAGCTGGGGAAATAAATAAATAAATAAATAAAATTACCACAGTACTATTTCTAATCATTAATTTATTAATTTGGGGCTCTTCAGAGTGGTATCAGAAACTTTAGACTAGCTTTATGCTGAGAAAAAAAAAAAAAAAAAAAAAAAAAAAAAAGGGCTAAAAAGCTCTTTTTGCTTTCTGTGGGTCTCCTGAAATCAAACCAGCTGTAAAATACTGCCTACGTTTAGGCTTAAAATAGCTGAAACCACCACGTTTCCTGTGGTTTCACATAAAACCATCCACTCTGTGATGAGTGTCTACTGTTGTAAAACAAGAGTATGGGGCATAGCGGGCACCCCAAAGGAGGCTGTAGTTGTCACCCCAGCAAAGGGAAAGTGCTGATCAGAGCTCAAAAAGACCCAAGGCAGCCACAGAAGAAATTGGATTCGGTTCTGTTCTTAGCTGCATGGCTAGCTCCTGTGACTTTGTCAGTGGATTCACAGCATTTCAAGTTTTATTGAGCTGAAAATCCCAGAAGCTGAGCAGCTAAACAGAAATTGTCACTGGATAAATAAATAAATAATCTAGCTCTCGTCCACGTGAAAATAAGTTTAGAAGTACAGAATGGGTACCCACAATGACCACATCAGCAAAAAGACATCCATTTTTTCCCCTTGATTTTATGATTTTAGGATATGCATGTGTTTGGAGTATGCATGCATGGCAGAGCAGCTCTCTCAAAACTATTCAGCGTTACCTCCTATGAAATGCAAAAGACTACTCCTTCTGCCCCTCACCAAACTAGTTAGCATCAAAGTTAGCATCTCCCAAAATTTAGCATCCAATGAGTATTAAAAATACTTCTATGTAGACTCTGTGTTCTGGAACTTCCAGTGGACTCACGTTTGTGACTAATTCCAGTTGTATGTTGAATTAACAATGCTAAATGCTGATTGATATCACCTCTCCTGTCATTTAAAACCCAAGAGTCTCCAACAATGAGGAGAGGTATTCCAAGTCTCTTGGCCTATTTCAAACTGCATTTATATACAGGTTAACTACAGGAAGCATTTCCAGATTCAGCTGAAAACAAAGGACAGGCTTCTCTCACCTGTCTGGGTGACGTTCTTAAGATTTCTGGAAGAAAAATACAGATTTGAAAGCAGCTTATTTCCAAGTCTCCCTCTCAGGTCATTTACAAAATGAAGTCTAATCACTGCCTTCCACAGAAATCCTAAAGCAGATGAGGGGTCCTGGGATGTTAAGAGAGCTAATGACCCCTTCTGCTGGAAGTAGAGGAGGTGTTGCTTGATAAAGCTCTTATTTGCTTATTTTTGATTATTCTACTTATCTAAATCTATATATACAGATCATAGCCATAGCAAGCAACCTCTCTTTACTGGTCACATTGCCTTTTCAGAGATCATGTCATAGTTCATTTCAATCTTCTGCAGATTTTTCCGTATCTGTAAAGCAGACCCTCCTTGTAACCTCCCACTGCTTCAGAAATGCAGAAGCTGTGGAAATGCAAGACCCTGTGCTCTACGCTCATTCTGCCCTGTCAGGAAGCTACTGAGTCAATAAACCTGGATCTGAAATACTCTCTTCTTTACTGCCGTGGTTCACACAGCCTTGTATGCAGCACTAGTTTTGTGAACACATTGCCATTGCCATGCCCAATGAATACCATGTTGACTGAGGTCAGAATTATCACAGATACAGTCCTGAGTAAGGTTAGACTACGCTCCTTTCATCATTGTAAACCCTGACCTGAATGTGGTTTTGGATATCCAGCCTGATTATCAAATACTTTTGAGGGTGTTTTCCTGTTAAGAATGCAATGCAAAGAGAAGGGAGACTTAGACGGGAATTATTTAAATGAAAGTCATACGTGTACGAGGATATATGGGTGAACTTTGTTCTGATTGTAATGCCACTGGAAAGGTCATGAGATTGCAGTTACTCTAGCCTGACATACTACTTTATGGTAGACAACTCTTCACTTTTTCTCAGTTGGGAGTATCTTCTACTGCATGATTAAAATAGCATTAAAAAAGGTCTCATCTCACTAGACAAAATGTCTTTTTAATGGGACTATATTAGGTATCTTTCCTTACCGGTGTGGGAACTTCAGAAATGGTGACACCTCATTAACAAAGAACATAAGTGTTTGCCAGCGCTTGCTGCTCTGCTGCTGACTGAACCTGTGTGTAACTACAGATGATGCCACAGCACAGAGGGGAATGTTTCTATCCCAGAGGCAGGGAGCCTCAATCCAAAGCACGGTGTCTGCCCAGCGCATGGCAGTGAACACATTACAATATTAAATTCCCCTGAGCACTTACCTCTCTGCTAACGAATCTAGCTCTGAAACCTCTCCATGAAAAATTATTATAGGTAAAACCAAGTCACTGTGTTAATCCAAGGAAGTGAGAAAAAATAAAACACATTTGGAAAAGATTTCTCATTGCATATCAGTTTATTTGTATAGATAAATGCCCCTGAATGATGCTAAACATGTTGGTGAGACAGCATGAAGTCAAATGATGTCATTCAGTCCCAATTTTCTTCAGAAAATCAGTTTTGTATTATTACGTTCTGTGCATATAATCTTAGCTGAAATCCTGCACGTACGATTGGGGTGGTGAGGAAACAATAATAAAAAGCAGCAAAATCAGGGGCAGAAAAATGAACGCTGCCTTTTTTAAAAGCATTTTTTCTTATTTTTGTAGTCCTGGAAAATCTTTTTGAGAATGAAAAAGAACACAATAGCAAAACAGAACAGGAAATGGTTTTGGAAAAAGTAGAAGGCCAGATCCTTTACTGTATAAATAACATGAATAAAAATGAAGCAGTACAGGAACAAGGCATACTGGTTTGGGGGCCGGAGTAGATCTTGCAGTCCTTGGCTAAACTGTGGAAAAAGGAGAAGATGTACATTATGTTACGTGACTCTATTTCACTTACGTTCCATGTGCTTCCCTGAGCAGACCAGGCCCTCTGGCACAATTAGTTCATAAAAAGTGACTGTGAGATTAGGCACGTGAACTGAGACCAAATCAGCTATTCTGTTAAATAATAGGCGTCACATTCCCACCCATAACCGTAACACAAACTAGGTTTTCTCTCTCTGAAATAAAGGTTAGTGATCTTGTATTTACTGCAAGAAATAGTCTGCAAATATGCAGAGTAGTTCATGTGAGGTAAGTGCACACCCATGGTAAGACTTTTGTGTATCCATCTCTACATCTGTGGCACAAACTGTAGCCTGTGCTTTTTTACTTTACATGTACTCATAGGCAAACTTTCAGGTCTTAATAAAATAATTCATTAGTTAATTTGTTTAGTCCAGATACATGTCATTTAACATGACCTGACCCTCATATATATTTCTCTTAATTGTCACTGCAGTTTCTTCAGCTATGTTTAAGTGAGATCCTATCTAGGACTATGAATTACTATATCAAAAAAATATGCATATGTATGTGGAAAATTTTAGGGCTTTTATGGAGTTCAGCAGAGTGCCGTTCTTGTACATGGCCTGAACTGTTTCTGTGTACAACAACACTAATGTTACAAATACAGGCAAGAGAAGAGAAATGTGCAAGTACCTCTAAACTGTTGATGATTTGAGTTAGATACTGTTTATTCTGCAAATCAGTCCAATAACAAATGGCTCCAAATCAGAGGAAAGTGAGGTTAACAGAGAGCAAATGTGATCAGGAAAAGCCTAGACAAAGATTTGTAGCTGTCCCAAATTGCAGTTATTGACATATAGTGTTCTCTTTTGGTCTGGACTGCCATCAGCAACAGATTGACTTGAATATATGAAAACTTCAACTATTCCTGTAAAAAAAAGACTTGCAAAACTGATTGTCTGTAAAACTTGTATCATTTGATTAGATTCTCCCACCCACTCATTTATTTATGCATTTGCCTATGCATATGATTTTGCATATAAATACATACTTACATAATATATATGTCATATGAATATATGAATATTTTTTGCATATGCATATTATGCATGCACAACTGAATAATCTAACTGTAACCCAGGAAATTGATCCTACTTTAGAAGCAGGAAACTGTTCAATGTGGAGTTCAGTCCTCTGTCACTTGGAGGAAAAAAAAAAGAAAAAAAAAGAAAAAAGAAAAAAGAGTGGTTTTGGATCCTTACCTCATAAACTTAATTTGCAAATCAGCTGTTCTTTACTGTATTTTATAGCAGTGAACTTTACTACAGTTCACTTTCTAGGGAGCAGAACAACTCCATGCTCTCTAAGTACATGTACAAGCTTTACAGATCATCTACTTAAGTCTAGCTTTAAGTCACAAAAGAGTCACACAACGCACAAAAGAATAAAACCTTACAAATTGCTTAGCACAGAATGTGAATGTTTCAGTCTCTATTGTGTTCAACCCTTTATCCTTTTCCTACTTACTGATCTTTTCACTGCCTGTTGATGAATCTGCTCCATTCTCTCCTCATGAAGCCTTTGCTTTTCATTGTCCTCATGTTCATACTTCAGTTTAGCCAGCACAAAATCCCACCTCATCTTCTCAAGCTCAATATCAGCAGCTGTGACCTGCTTGCAGCAGAGCTCTTCCAGCTCCTCTGCATTGGTGGATTCTCCTGACTGCAAAGCACTGGTTCTTCCCTTCACATCCAAATGTGCCGTATGACACTTAGCATCCATGCTCTCACTTGTATTGTCTGAGATGAAAGATAATGTTGGCATGTCTATGATGTCTCCCTGACAGAAATTGGAGAGAGGGATGATAAATTCATATTCAAGCTGTTAAATGCAAATGGAATAGGTTCATCTAAGTTTACCTGAATATTTGTTCAAGTGATTATTCACACATTTGCATGGTGACTCACCAATTCTGTTATATCCATCATCTCCTTTTGAAAAGTTTGGTTTTAGAGTTGGAAAAGAAATCTTACAAAAAGAAATCTTGAATGTTGTCTTTCAAAATATGAAATATCTATCATAAAAAAATTGTCTGATCCAAAAATTTAAAGAAAATTCAAAAAATATCTAATTAGGGCCTGTGTGGCCTGAATCAAATGCTACAGCTCTTTTGATCAAATGCAAAGTTCTCATATCTCATGAATTTGATATAATCTATGAAAATGTGAGCTACTAAGGTTCTTTAACTCTGAGAAGTAACTAAAATGTCTTGTTCTTCACTTTTCCTTTATAGACTTAGTTCCCTGGCTGATCTACATCTTCCATGAGGCATTGTAGTTTTACATCTAGGAGAACTGTATTTGCCACTTACCATCTTCCCTTGCTTCTGCTTCCTGTTATTGTTATTCTGGGCTTCCTGTAACGTAAGATGAATATCTTTCTGATTTTCCTCTAGCTCATCCATAGTTGTTTGTAATGAATATTCTGATCCCTCTAGATTGCTGAATTCTTGCAAATTGCCTTATATTTCCTTTGTCTTTAGCAAAGAGAGACCCTGGCTGAACATGGGAGATCCCCCGTGACATTAAAGCATCTATGTCCAGGGATGTTCTGGAACAGAATGGGGGTATGTATGTGGTGACAATGAAGCAAGCGACTGGTATGTAACAAAAGGAGTGGCTCTAAGCTAAATGTAGGCACACACACTTATGGCATGCTGGACCATATACTAAAATGGCAAGGGGTTTAACTCTCATTGAAATCCCAACATTTTCCTTGCCTAAATATGAAAAACAAAACAAAACAAACAAAAAAAACCACTGTATGTAGATCTGCAGGTAGATCTGAAAATCTTGTTTGTAGGCTTATTAGGATGAGAATTTGTCAGCAATTCCCTTTATAGTAACCAGTGGAGCTGGCTAGAGGCCCTCAGGAAGTGAGCCTGCATATATTGTACTTCTATAAAATGTAACATAAGCGATAGCTCTCTGCGGCTCAAAGAAAGATGGCTTTTCTTTTATGGAAATAAAACTTGACTGAATATCTACCCTAGACTGGGGAGTTTCTTACTGCCTCCTACATAGGCAGATCACAGCTTGTAGGGTAGTCATTAGCTAGACATCAATACTATCCTTTTAACCGACTGGAGCTAGGTAAACGATTCAGCATGTGAACCTCTGATTCAGCCTCTTATTTCCAGGCTCATGGTATGTGCTACGCTTTACAGAAGTGATACAATGTATAGATTTCATATCTGATAAAAGATTTAGGCAAGACAATTAATTTGTTTTATTGAGTTTGAGGAAGAGGAGGAAAAGAGAAGGAAAGTGATCTAAGTACCATGGGAAAGTGATGTCAAAAGAGAGGGGCAGGTACTAGGCTAACATAAGGCAACAACCACCTCTTCACAGGATTTCCATATAGAAAACTTGACACCAGCTATCCCAGTTCAAAGGCTAGTACGCTGTGGCTGTTAGAGGTCCTGCCCTTGGCTGACTTCATAACTGCCCTGTTACCTGTTTTTTGTTGGCAAGGTGACATTCCGTCACATTCCCTGTTCTAATGCCAAGGCAGCATCCAGGCTCTTCCAGGGGACTGAGCTTAACTCCTTCGCTGTTACAGACTGTACAGACTGCTTCTGGGAAGCGGGTTTATTGGATCAAGTGAAACATCATGCTAACATAGATATCCCATTTTGGTGCTCCTGGATAGTTTCTCTTCAATGTGCTTCATGGAATCCGGTGGATATATTCACGCACGGATCTCTACACCGTCCTCTGTTCCCTACTGTAGATATGCCAGCATTTCAGTTTCCAGTCTGTAAATCCTTGGCTGGGACTGATCACAAGTTCACAGTGACCTTATGATACAGTAGAGGATGTCCTTGTAGTACAGTAATGTTAAGAATCTTGGAGAAAACTTTATTTACTGTTACTCAGGAGAAGGAGGACAAATTTCTTCTACTGCAAATAGCATGTACAAAGCACCTTTCAGAAAAGTATCTGTCAATTACAGATTATATCATGTAAATAAACACAGCATCCTGAGTTGTTCTGTATCATATCCACCAGTGCAAAGTCAGTATATCTGTTTGGTAGGTGATGTGTGGAGAGCTGCATGACCGATCTGGTTAAGATAAGAAACAGTGATGGAGTAACTGAGACCACTTCCTATTGCATCATTTATCAAGTGTTTTGTGAGTTTACAGATGTATTTTCAAATCCCAAGGTACGGTGAATGCAGAATGACACACAGGGGTCTGGGATTCCATCATTAGTTTTGACTGAAAATATTAGACAACTTCTAATTGCTTTCACTGTTGCCATTCCTTGTGCTGCAGGTACCGACACAGACTCCAAAATCCTACTTTCTTTCATTTCCTTCTTGATATGATTTGTCCATAGCTGCAAGGACATAGTAGGGCATATACTTAGAAAGCGAGGGATGCCCATGCCTGAGCAAGATGCCTCTCTTCAGAATGTATTTCAGTATCTGAAGATAACTTCTCAAGAAAGCCTAGTGCATCTCCTATGGGCATCCGCTATGTTGGAGCCCAAATTTAGAGCAGGATGGGATACGAGCAATAAGGGATTGTGAGCAAGTGCAAAGAACCCCAAATGAAGATACTTGATCTAAGTTCACTAGAACAAACTTCTGTAACAGGCACTGAGAAGAATGAATGAAATGATGGCCATGCTGAGCCTTCAGGGCAGGAGCTGTGTACAATTCTGTTTGTAGGCAAATGCTGCTGGGCTGCTTCTTCTAAATGTGCACCAGGTCTTTCCCCCTGTGCTCAGTCAACCTCATTTGCTAGAGAGAGCGGTGGAGGTGAAGCAATGCCTCTTTTTTATTATTATTATTTTTGAGAGAGAGAGAGGATTATTGCTCTAGGAAATTGTCTCTGTGCTGAACAGAGCTCAGGGTGAGCAAGTGCAGTATACACTGACTGAAGATGTGTTTGGTGCAGCAGAGAACTGTAGGTCTGATCCCACCAGCACTGGCCAGTTGTGTGGTTGCACATCCTGTCCCTCACTCTTAACATATCCAGGTAAGATAGCAAAATCAGCTTGTGCTGGTGCAAAAGCTTATTCACCCAGCCTCATCAGCCTACAAGCTGTGGGATTTGGGTATTCTCTGGGTTGCTAAAGGGAATGAACAATTCCAAAAATTAACATGGCAAACAAGATCAATACACCCAACAGGCCAGGAACAACAGGAAGGGAAGGAAACTGAGCATGCCTATACAGATTTCTAGTGCAGATACTGTTTTCAAGCATTATTTCTGGGTAGCAGAAGTTGCTGTCTACGTACTTTCCCACTTGTTAACTTCATCTGTTTTCTTGCAAGCATATAAAGGGTAATATGAACACCAGTGTACCCCTAGGTAATGGTTTTGTGTCTTGGTGTTCCCATAACTCCCAGGATTTATCAGGGACATAAGAGCAGCTATTGGATCTCCCTGGCATGCCTCGACAGCTTTGGTATCTGTAGCAGCCCCACAAGTCACAGAATGACAGTACCGTGCTTCGCCTCAGTGCTGCTTCTCAGTACCGTCTGTTTTCAGACTGTCCACTATGTTGACACAAAAAAATACAAGCTCCATGCAACATGACAGCATGAGGCCCTTGGAGGAGACATTAGTGACACAGAATGCTGCTGCTGATAGGACAGAGATAGGGTTCAAGTGGCACCTAGGGACATGCATGTAACTGAGGTTTGGGGCTGACTTTTTTGCTTCTGGTTTCTTGCTGGTGTCACATTTTCTCCATGGGAATGTGACTGCTGCCTGGGAATCCTGTGATGCCCTTGCTTCCTTTCTTTCTGTGGTTTGTGCCTAATTTTTTATTATGAGAAAGATTACTCGTTTATTTCCTTTATTGGTCAGCCTTTAGATCCAGTAACTTAAATCGAGCAAGAAAAGATGTGCATGGAATTTGATCTAAGCTAAAATAAATCTATGAAGAGAATGGAAGGGAGAGGCAGCACGAGCAGAAAACTCAAAAGAAAAAAGAAAAGCAGTGGAAACATGAAAAGAGGATGGAAGATATGCATCAACTGGCATTACCCAAAGGGGCAACACAGAATATGCCAAGCAGTAAAGCAGCAACATCTCCTGAATGGAATTGGGGAATACAAAAAAGAACTTCAGCAGACTCCACTGGCAGAGCAGAGATTTGGCCACAATGGGGGGACACAATGGGGGACTTAGAAGTGCCAGAGGCCAGGCTTTCCCCAGAAGAAGCCAGGTTTTCTGCATTTGAACCTGAGCAGGTTGGGGAAGTGGAAGAACTACTAACCACACCAGCCAAAAACATTGTAGCTTCCCAAAGCAGCATGAACAGGATTTGCTGCAGGATTTATTTATTTTTTTTCAACAGTTGGCTCTACCAAACTTTGTCAACACATCTACAGCTCACAAAAGAAATGGAGTTCAGAGAACCAACAGCTTGTAGATAAACACAGGAAAGGCAACAGGTATACGAATAGCAAGCTAGCTCTGACTATAATGATATGTGAAACACAACTTGGTGATGAAAATGGAAGTGTAAGTATCCTATTTGGCAGAAAATTCAGATTCCTTTCTTATGAATACAGAGCAATGTAAAAGATTATTCCAAGGATGAACAATCCAGGCAGGCATGCACTGAAGTATCACTGATATCTTAGACTTTAGTCCAAAGCCTAAGAGACTTTAAAAAATATTTTTCTGAATAAATTTTGTCAGAAAAATCTCTCTAGATCCTGAAGGCCATGCCTGGATGGCTTGAGTATTTTGCAGCTCTGTAAGAAGCACATGAAAAGGGCACGTAAATGCAAATGGGACCTATCCAGACAAGTAGTTACTAACGGTGACTTGCATCAAGAAGAGCATTAGGCTGTGCAGCTCTCACAATCAAGTTCAGACTTTGGCAGTACCATGGTCTGACAACATTGGTAGTGTAAGATACATTTATCTTAAGGAAAAGAAAAACTAAGGAGATAAATACAAATCTAGTGACAGATTACAGACTGAGCTAACAGCTGCACTGGAAGAGTTTATAAAATAAACGGACACAGTTCTGTTCAATTTTCAACAGGAACAGTTGAAAGCACCTTCATTATTATTGTAGAGAAAATGGATGCACCAGACCGGGAAGATTCAAAGTGAATGAATGAAATTGTAGCTTTTTAAATACAGTGCTTCATCATTTTGCCAACGTGCATCCCAGGGGGACAGAGTTAGTAAATACTGAGAAACGCCATCTGCATTTCTAATAGCAAGAAAACATTCTTGATATTAGGTTACCTAGTAAGCAAAAATAAAAAATAAAAAGAGACAGCAAGTTTTTAGACATCCTTCGATTATGATTACCTCTGTTTTTCTTGTACTGCGTCTGGGTATTACAGAGCTCTCTGTGGTTCCAAGAGACAAAAACAGTGGGGTTAGACGGAAATAAAAAGGGGACCCGAAAAGAACCTAGATAATAGGCATTTGGAAACAACAGATCATTTTATATGACTCTGATTTTACCCTTTAGAGTAGCAGAAAAGGAATCCAGTCTTTTCTTGTCTTTATGCCTGTATCTCTCTGATATGAAACATACTGATTGGTTAGAGGATATTTTCTCCTTTATATGTTTTTATATTTTGGTACTCAGACACTGCAAGTTCCCACATAATAGTTAATACATGGCCATAGTCAATACAGCAGCTAACACATAGACAATCATCCTCACATTGTGATCACACTGGAGGTCTTGTGCAGGCCCTGCACAGTCAATCTGTGTATAGTGGCAACATCAGTAAGACTTCCAAGATGTTAAACATTTAAAAATTACAGACAAATGGTCAAGTTTCTCTTCTCCTGGTAGGACAAAACTTAATGCAAGAAAAGACTTCATGTTTCAGTGAAATCAAAATATATGTACCACCGGTCAAAATGATGATTATCAGTATGGCCAAGCATTTCAAAAGCTAAACTGCTTCCCTTATGTATTTTTTATCAATCCCAATAAACCATTTTTCAATTATCCTAGCTAATTGTGCTTCATTGATCTTTTCAGTGAATTTTGATGACTGCACGGAATACGTATGTTTGAATTTCCTGAAGATAAGCACAGAACACATGGGCTGTACATAATACATGACAAAGACAAGAATACTTAAGGTGTGCTGAGAGGAAGTGGTCTAATTTTTCTGTCATCCTTTTTCTTTTTCTACCGCTTGCCTAATGAACTCAGAATCTACTCGTGTGTCAGCACTGGTGTAATTCCTTTTCATGGGCTGATGTATTATGGTCTCCTTTCCTTGTGAACCAAGAAAATAGCTCTTCCTCCAGGGACCAGATTTAATCTAGAAGAGATTAACAAACCTCATTTTCTTCCAAAATCTGCTATTTTTAATAATCTGAGAATTTATCCTAGAATATTGCACAGCAATTTGGAGGCACTACAGGTAAAGTTGTGTCATTTTACCTGACAAATAATGCTGTGACCCCCAGATCCAGGTAACTTCTTAAAGTGGCGTTTCATGGAATTTCAAAGATACCCAAGAGTTTCATTAAGGAGATGATGGTTGAGCTTTTGGATAGGACTTTGAGGAACCATGAATGCATTTGGGGTGGAAAAGGGCTTTTTTCAAACACCTGACAGGAACTTCTGCAGTTATTCCAGGAAGCCTTAGAAATGAGCCTTGAAGAAATATAAAATTATTCGTAAAACCTGAGCTACTTTTGTTGCTGGTTTCACTGCAGTCAGCATATGAAGCACTCAAGAGTTCATGAAGTTTTTGCGTCCAAGTGAATTCTTCCAAGTTGTAAGCCCAAAGTTCTGGTTAGGTGCTGCATCATTGATAGACCTCAAGCCAGGGAGTGACCAGTCCTGAAGGACAAACAATCTTCTGATGGCTTTGGGCCATCACTATAAAATACGGTTTCTCCCATTGCTTACGCCTACATTAGTTTCACGATTGCCTGCAGTTCTGTTAAAACACAGTATCCATTTAGAGAATGACTGTCAACTGGCAGAATGTCATTTCTTCCCTCATGGATGTTGGTAGGGTGGTATTTCATGTCTGAAGTACTTCTGATTTCCCTCAAGTTTTTTATAGCAAGTGTGCTGCATTGATTGCAAGGATAGAAGCACTTTTAATAACTGGCGAATCTCAGGCTTTTGAATTTTCAAGATATCTATGTTCGAATGAGATGATTCACTGAAGTTAGATTGTTTGATCTCTGTTTAGAAAATGTAGGACATACACTGAGGAAGAGAGGAGATGGAATTATAGTTGTTTGGGAAGCCCTGAAAATAGACAGGTACCACGCATGCTGTTAACAATCAGGCCTGTGAGACACCATCATGGAGTTACTGCCATGATTTGGATAGCTGCTCTTGTTCTCCTCCTACCCTGGGGATGAGGTCATAGAATCACAGAATGATAGAACAGCTTGGGTTGGAAGGGACCTTAAAGATCATCTAACTCCACCCATTCTGCCATTGGCAGGGATGACACCCACTAGATCAGGCTGCCCAAAGCCCCATCCAGCCTGGCCTTGAACACCTCCAGCAAGGGGGCAGCCACAACCTCTCTGCGCAACTTGTTCCAGTGCTTCACCACCCTGACAGTGAAGAATTTCTTCCTAATGTCTAGTCTAAATCTATCTACTTTTAGTTTAAGACCATTCCCCCTTGTCCTATCTTTATCTACATGAGTGAAGAGTCCTTCTCCATCTTTTCTATAAGACCCCTTTATGTATTGAAAGGTCACAATGAGGTGTCCCTGGAGCCTTCTCTTCTCCAGGCTGAACATCCCCAGTTCTCTCAGCCTTGAGAGAGGTGTCTCTCTCAGGTCACAATGACAGCTGTACTTACAAGTACCCCCACACTACTATTACTCATACTAAATGTCAGCTTAGTTACTCAGCCTGTCCTATCTCATCCTGTATGGTCAGAACTGCCTTGGTATGGCATTAGGATTTGAAATATGTTTCTCAGTTATCAGCAATCCTCATCTGAAATGGATAGCTATTGCTTCAAATAAATCAGTTATGAAGTCATCAAGACAATATTTTTTCATCTGTTTTTAAAAATACACGTGTATCATTTCAAAAAACTTTTTGGAATGGTGCTTTCCTCTTTATGACTAACTTTACTGAACATCAAAAATATGTCTGTCTTGATGTGAATATGTAGATGAGTCCCTTCTCCCAGGACCTCACAATATAAACCAAGGTCAGGATGATTCAGTTAAAAGCCCAAGTTGTTCCAGGCACAGTTCTACTTCGGTAAATGGTGTACAGTACTTATTTACATTAGCTGACTTTTTTTTTTTCCTCAAAAAGGAAGTGGAATTATAGTAAAAGCAATGGAACACAACAGTGATTCTTAGTCTGGTGGGTCAAAGTTAATAATTCAGAGGACACATATACAGAGCAAGCTGGGAGATGACTCTTGGTGTTTTAGAAAAGTAGGGCAAGAAAGAAGGCAGGAAAATCCTTACAGGATGAAGATACGAAAGAAGAAACAAGGGCTGAATAAAGAAAGGGGGCTAACAAGTAGCTTTAAACAGCAATTGCTCCTGAAAAACAAAGCAGATTAGTATCACCAAGACTAAACTCCCTCATGGAGTAGCTCTGGAAACAAAGGACAATAGATGACTCACAGAGGAGCAAAAGAGCAAAGAAATATTAACTGAACATAGACACTCTTGATGTCAAAGGCAGTCTCTGTCTTCAGTCTGCATTTGTGTGTACTGCATGGGTGAGAAGCCAACACAGCTCCATCCCAAGGCACGCATCCCCTTGGCAGAGCGTAACGCTGCTAACGTCACGTCTCTCAGCTCCCTTCACATTCTCCCAGCAAGTTAAACAAGTCCTAGAGAATACTTGTCTTTTGGGGATTTATACTCACTAAAACACTTATCAAGCAACACAGGAATACCCATCCAGCCTTCCCAGCTGGCTCAGGGTCTTCATACTGAGTCCTTAATGTAACTCCTGCTGAGGTTTTCTACCAGCACAATTCATCTTTATCGTCCAGGCTATAAGCCTCTTTTTCTCCCAAAGGCAGATAAAGATTCTCTGTCAGCTAAAATCTGTAGGTAAACTGTCTATGCACACCCTTTTTCCAAGAAGCGACTCCCAGAACTTCCCTTTCAAAACTTCTCTGATGGACCTAAGAGCTGCTCTTCTAGTCTTAACTGGGAGGTCTCTTGCTGGTAAGCACTTGGCCCGTTCCTCAGCTTGGCTGCTGCAGCTCCAAGCAGTCACCTCTTCAAATGGCAACGCCAGGCAATAGTGGAAAGGAGAGGGGAAGCATATACAGCAGAACTCAAGAGTGATGCTGACCATCATACACAGTCCAGCCTCCTTCACCCCCTAGTTTTAAAGACAACAACATGAAAAAAACTGTCTTACAGAATAAAGAAAAGTGCTGTATCACCCCAAAGTGACCTGCTGGAGTTGTCATTCTTGTTCCCAGACAAATTACTGAGGCAATACAATAACAGCAAAGAAAACGTTTCATTCTGACATCAGGCTTGGCAAACCATTCTGGAGGGAGTCCAGGAATGGCGAATGGGCTGGAACAGTCAGAGATGTAACAGCATGAAGAGATTTGGCTATACAGACAAGGACATAACAAACTTCAAGGAAGTGTCTGTCACTGATACAGTTTGAAATATTCATAATACGGGGAGATGGAGCACAGGCAACACTGAATTGTCTCATGTTCTGTGTCCCCAGTCAAACAGTAATTAGACTGCTCTGGGGTGAATATATAATTGGACAGCAACAGTCTGTTGGGAGACTTCTCTCCATTACTGAGCTTTCTGCAGAAGCACTCTACGTTCAAAAGGGAGCTGTGTGTCTGTAAATAGCATGCCTAATTACAGTCTGTATTGCCTAGGTTGCCATATAATATATTATCAGTAACCAGAACCAGGCAGCAGCAACATGGCTTCATTCACATAATTGAGGGATGTTCATAAACTTACTCTTAGACACAATTTAGCAAGAGAATGAGATGGGGTTCCCTCCCCCTCTCCTCCCACAGAAGGTGCATTATCTCATCTGAACGGAAATGGAAACCCATAAAAACCAGTCTTGGTGAGAGAGCAGAGAGCATCTGCTGCAGCACTCGGCCACATGGCCTCCAACTCATCAGGTGAACAGGATATTTGGTGTTTGTAGACAAGCTAAGCATGAGTCAGCAATGTGTCTTCACAGGGATGAGGGCCAACGGCATAATGGGCTGCACCAGTAAAAGCACAGCCAGCAGGTCAAAGCAAGTGCTTATTCCATCTACTCAGCGCTTGTGCGAACACTTCAGGAGTACTGTACCCAGTCTGAGCTCCACAGCACACAAAAGACACCGACAAACTGAAGCAAGTCCAGCAGAAGAGTCCTAAGATGGCTAGGGGACTGGAATTCATGAATGAGAGATGTGGGTTTGTTCAGCCTAGAGAATAGTCCATGGGGGGATCGACCTGCTTAATTACCTGATGGGTAGCTGTGGAAAAGACAGAGCCAGCTTCTTCTCAGAATCATGTAGGGAAAGGATGAGAGGCAATGGGCACAGGCTGCAGTCAGGGAAATTCTGATCAGATACACCCAAAGCTTCTTCACAGTGAGAATGGTTCTGGAGCTGGAGCTCAGAGATACAAATGACCCTTGTGAACACAGGCTCAGCACAACTTGCAGGTGGCAACAGCAGTTTCATTTCCTCATGTGAGGAAGCACTTAGCTGAGCTGAGCTTCAAGCACCACTCCTCCATGCAAGGAGTTACCTTCAACCCACCAATTGCTAGCAGCTTGTTTCTGTGTGTGCCAGTGGCTCCATGCTGCCTGACCCATGGCTTTGCTTGCAGTGCTTGCTGCAGGAACTCCAGGCTGGGGGCTGCACTTCTGGATCAGGATGCGGGAGCAGGTGGGCTGCTGATGTGTGAATGAGAGGGGGAGAGAAGTGTGAGATTTGTGGGTGGTGCAGGTTCGCACACTGAGCTGAGATGCCAATCTGTAGGAGTGAAGAAATACTGTAGGAGGCTATAAAAGAAGGCTGACTTTTCTTGTGTATATGCATTTTCTCTGGTGGAAGGAGTCAAACACACCCAGAAACTCAGTGTCTCACAAGTCAGGTTTGAAAATCCCTTGTTTTTCAACCACCTACTCGGGAGAAATAGGAAGAAGTACATTTAAGTTACGGTGAAAATCAGAGAAGCTGAAGAATATTTTGTAAATATTAGAAAAATGTCTATCAATAGTACTGCGGCCATCAGTGGTGTGTGCTTCATTTTGTGTAAATGATGGTACTTCCCAGGAATCAGCTAACTGGTGTCCTGGTTCCAGCTAGGATAGAGTTAGTTTTCTTCCTAGTAGCTGGTATGATGCTGGATTTTGGATTTAGGATGAGAATAATGCTGATAACGCACTAATGTCCTAGTTGTGGCTGAACAATGCCTGCACAGAGCCAAGGACTTTTCAGCTGGGAGTGAACATTTTCCACAAGTAACAGCTCTTGATTTCACTGCCAGTTTGGCGATAAATGCCAGTTCTAATCAGAGACATATGACATGTTAGCATCATATTTGAGTTTTGAGAAAGCAGAGATGAGGTCAGAGATCTCAATACATACCAGAACAAGGAGATACAATAGCTCTAAATGTATGATTAGCAGGTTCTCTGCTTGCAGTTTTAATAGGAGATAGAAAATAGAAGGGAAGAAATTTTGAAGTAGAGTGCCAGCTGTTTTACTCTCACTGCCTGAAGGAAGTTGAAATGGAAAAGAAGCAATGATCAGAGTAAAATAGTTAACAAAGAGAAAGTGACCTGGGCCAGCCTTAAGAATGGATGATGGGTTCTCCCTTAGCTCAGTTAAGCTTGTTGCTATGAACAGTATCAGAGGCCTTTCAGCCTTTATCTGTATAGTCTGATATTTTCCAAAAGGAAGAAAAAGCTCACAGTGTGACTAGGTCACTGAATTTGCCTGTAGGTAAGCTATTAGGATAATGTATGGAAAAATATGTATCGAATGAACATTTGCCAAAGCAGATTGCCCAGCAATCTGGAGGACCTGGAACAGCTTTGACGCATGAAGATCACAGAAGATGATTGGTGGATGAAGATCACAGAAGATGACTGGTGAAGATGTGGTGGGATTCAGAAACAAACAGAAAGGATAACCAAATGTAGAAGATGTTCGAGGAGGAAATGGAGGAGATACATCAACAGTCAGCCAGCAATTCAGTAAGAAAGGGTGGCAAAAAGAAATTTGGGCAGAATATAGAAGTCATACCTGACTCAGTTGTTAAATGAACTTTGCTAATATCTCCTTCCATCAAGAAGTACTCTTCAGAAATCCTCTCAACCCGTTGGAAATTAGATTGGGCAATGTATGCAAACTTATTCACAGAAAATGCCAAAATACTCCCACCTGGTCAGCTCAAGTAGATGGGGTAGGCTATTAAAGTATGATGTATTCTGCCCTGAAGAAGGACGGTTAAAAGTTCAGAAGAAAAAGATATTAAAACTGAAAAATGATATTGAGACTGCTAAGAGTAATTCAGTTGACAAAAGACTTTAGTGTTTACCTACCACCTAAGGAAAATTTGATCACCAAAGTGGTCACTGAGCTCCAGCCACGGCCTTTGCACCCCCTGGCCTTGCATAAAAGACAGACAGGAATGAGCCTGTAGGTCTCAGTAGGGTAGAAGTGTGTCTCCCTTACATCAGCAGTCCAGTAGTCAGTGCACTGACATTGCAGTATTTTCTTTTTCACAGCTCTGAGTGCTGTAGCTACAGGTGAGTCATCTTATCTTCACACCCCTGCTTTTATTTTACTCTGTACAAATGCACTTACTTTCTGGTTCACCCCAGATATCTGCAGCCAGCCCTGTAAGCCAACCCAGGGCTCTTACTATCTATGAAAAACAGAGGTGCCAAAATCATTAACTGGCTATTTGCATCAGTACAGCTAAAGAACATAAAAACATGGATCTTGTAGAACAAATGGGCAAGATGAAGAAGTACTATTAACTAACTGTTTAATAGATGAAGACCTGCCACAAAGCTCTCAGAAATCATTTGATTTTTGTGGGTTATTAGGTTTGACCTTAGGTTGCCCAAGCTCAACACCCAGCTTGTGAAAGTCTGGCAATGGATCCAGAACAATCGAGTCCATCCTGGTTTTAGTTGCATGATCTTCTGATAAGATCCACAACTGATCTGACACTCAGTTCAGTTTTAAAAAATATCCAGACAATACTGCTACTGTATTTAGCAGTCCTGTGTAATTTACTGTCAGTCAGAAATGATAACACATGGTGGAGAGGCAAATAAGGTTTATTTATAAATCTTTTGAGAATGACTCAGCTACAGTAGGTCATCTCCCCCTCTCCCCCAAAGGCTACATTCTTTTTTCCCCATAATGAATTCTGTAGAAACTTCTTTGAAATGCTTTCATTAAATTTACCAGATACTCTGTTGCCCTTTTTTTCAGGTACTGAAGGTTACTGGGCATTTTCTTGCTCTTACAATACAGTACTGCAAGACTTGCATATATACACATTGAGAAATTTTATCTAAGCTTTCTTTTAGCACTGTATTTTCTACTAATAATTCTCAGTGACATAGTTAAAAATTGAAGGTAGCTGCAATCCGTTGTTCTTCTTTGTGTTTATCACACAAAGTCAATAGGAACTAGCTCTTTTCTATTGAAATTTTACTTGCCTGGACTCAGTCCAGCAGTGATGCTTTTGGACATTCTGAAAAACTTTCTCAATGCTTTTGGATATCCTTTGAAGAGAAGGAATCCACAGGTCAAAGCCTGATCCAGTGACCATGGAGCCAAACAAAGATTCCCACCAAAAGCACTGTATTATGGCCAGCAATAAAGCTGGTTCTTGTAAGTAATTGCCTTCCTTTTGTCCATATTCCATGTGAGCTCTGTCCTACCAGTTCAGCTGCTGTTTGAGTGCCACTGTCTACAAGGACGTCATCAGTTCTGGTAAGATTTCACATACTCCTCCTGGCACAACTCTAATGTAGGTAGTACATCAATGGGATGGTCTGATTGCTAGTTATATTCTACTTTCTATCACATTCACATTGTGATGGTGCTACTGAGTACATGTATCTGCTCTTCTAAAATGGCTTTGATGCTATTTTTTTCCTCTTTGAATAGTTTTTCTATATTACTTTGCTACTTTCATTAAGTTTTTATCCCAAAGCTTTAATTGTCAGAGTCCAAGGTTTTATCAAAAACAACTAATCCATTTATTATTTTTTTTCCTTTTTTTAGATACGAGGATTTTTTCCGTGTGGAAAACAACAGGCTTTGAGTAGTTCAAACACCCCAATCCATTCTTCCTATCCACTTCTGTGCAGGCTTCATGTAGCCTCATGCTTTTCTAGAATCTTTTTTTGCTCAATGTATGTTACAAAAGAAAATGACCTGCCTGTCATTATGTATTTTCATGCCTCAGTTTCTATGAAGATCAGTTCTCTTAATCATTCCATCTTTGTTCTGTTCTCAAAGGCTGTTTCACTTCTTATTCTGCAAAAGGGACATTCTTTTGACATTCTCTGTACTCATTATTAAAACTGTTTATAAGAAATGACGATTCATCAAGGATAGGGCAAAACAACCAGATACCTCAAAAGTACATTTGTGCTCAGCTGTTCAGCTCACAGGCAGGAGAGAAAGAGCATGAAGGAAGCAATACCTTAGGAACACTTCATGAGATTCTCTTAAAAAACTTCCACTATATATCTAACCATGACAACACTTCAGTGTTTGAGGATATTTTAAGCTAAGATTCAAATTTCTTCCCATATTCCCTTCTCCTTCTCTTCTCATAATGGATGACAACATCATCTTCCTACTCACTAGGCATAAGCAGTGCATCATATTTCCTTGTACCCCTCCCAGACTACCTTATATCTTGGCTCTGTTTAAATATTATCACTCCTTCCTCCTCAACTTTGCAAAGATCATCATGTTTTGCCTGAGAGATCGCCAAAGTGTTTGTCGATGGGCTGATAATCTCATTGCTTGATTACTGTCACCTCCACTTTTCCAGCTCTTTTGCCTCTCATGCCTATGCCAAACACGACTACAATTTTCTACTTGGCTTGTCAAACACTATTGCTATTTTCTGCTTTGCTTTTTGCTTGTTTTCCAGGTCCACCTCGCTTTCTTTTCACCATCTTATTACTTTAAATGTAAACAAGGCTTTGAAGACTACCACCAGGTAACATTTACCATGATAACCAGATCTCCTGGCACAAAAATAACAGCTCCATGCCTTGTTATTTTAACTGCGAATAACTCCTGATCTGTCATGATCAGTATGTGACATGATATAAAAATCCCTATCAAAAATCAGGAAATCTTCACCAGAGCATTCTTCAATTCCTTCTCAAGTCTTTCTTCTCCGGGTCTTCTGGGTAATCATGAGTGTTTTGGAGGGTGAATTAAGACCACACTGTAGCACACAGAATCACGTGGAAGAAGTCACATTTCCTCCATCACAGAAACCAGTAAACAGGAGGCAGGCAGGAAAGAAAATAGGACAGATAGCTTAGTGACCACAGCATTAAACCAGCTTCCAGCTTCCATCTCAATGGGGCTCTGCTCCAGATCACTCAAGAAATATTGGGGAAACTCAATTTCATCAAAGTTTCCAGGCTGGAGAGACAAAGGAGGCTGGAGAGACAAAGGCCCTCTGCAGCCCTGGTGCAGCAGGGCGGGTAGCAAAGGCCACACAATGGCATCAGTGAGGTAAGCACGACGGGGCTGGGCACAGCGCTGGGCTGGGCTGAAACGGGCTTTGCTGAGTCCTCTCCAGGGGAGAACAACAAGAGACTTGAGAAAAAGGGGCTACTATCTGGGAGCCTTGCATTGGTTCCCCTGACTTGATGCCTAACTTGTCAATGGTAAGAGTAGTGCTGTCTCTTGTCATATTTGCTCTCTTCTTTTAATGTAGACTTTGAACTATGGCAGAATTTAACTACTCCAACATTGGCTGTTTGCCTTTTCTGTCTGATCTTTTTAAAATGAAAACTTGTCCAGACTACCTGCACTTACTTGCTAAACAAACAGATCTTCAGACAACATCCCTCAGCTTACCTCAACCGCCGTCGCTTTGAAAGGGCACAGAATTATGCGGGTTTACACATGAGCTAATGGAAGTACCCAACAGGCCTTTCTTTCAAACTCGATATGCAGCTATAATAGATACCTCCAGCTACAGTCAGTACAAAATTGCTCTCTTCCAAAAATAACGAGAAAGACTATGAAGGTTTAGTCGTGAGAATACAGGACCTGAGAGATGGAAGGGCCAAAGTGGAGGAGTCTGTGTGATACAACTCAGAAGTGAAATCAGCTTCAAACACCTGGGTGGGAAGAAAACTGTCTAGTTTTCTCTAGCTTTTTTTTCTGTTTACAAGCACAATTGACCTTTAATTTGAGAAAAACAAGGTAAGCATATCATAGTCAACCTGTACCACCATCTAGAGCTCAGTACCACACCAATGGTTTGGCATTTGACACAGATGACAGAGGAAGGTATTTCAAGCAAGGAGTAAGGAAGAGGCAGGAATGCACGCTGTGATGGGACAAAAGCCTTTTAAATCAATAATAAAGTTTGTGAAATTTATAGTTGATAAACCGGTTAACATTAGAGATGCTAAAATATTTAGAAAAAATAATAATAAAAAAAAACACACCATGATTTAAAATGTAAAACATGATTACACCAGTTAAAAATACTGTAGCTTTAAGAAGCTAAAATTTCCTTATGTTCAGAGGGAGAACATATCTGCCTCTGGCTTCTGTATGGCAGGTTCCTGCTGTACCACGCCTGTAAAGGGAAAGCCTCTGCTTAAATGCGCACCCCATGTGACACCATTCACTGAAGCTGTACTGGTGACAAATTTGACTTTTATCTCCTTCTCAGTTTCACTGACAGTGACCCGTCTGCCTCTTTCCTTCCTGGTGTCAGGAATCTGGGTCAAAGGCCTTGATCTCTTTATGGGGATGTGGCACAGTAACTTGACAAAGCTGTACCCCCTTGACTACTATAGTTAAGAAAAAAGTATTAGTGTATTCATAAGCTCCGTGTGTTTCCATAGATAAAAAATCTACTGGGAGGAATCTGCTGCAGGTAACTGGTTGGAAAATAATAATAATAATAATAAAATTCTTTCTCTTGGTTATAGATAACACTTTTTTTTTTGTGTCCTCCCACAAATTACACTAGGAGGAAATTCTAGGAAATCTTCCTTGTGATCTGAGCACCAGAAGTTGCCAGTCACCAGCAGCTAGAAATCAAGAAATGCACAGGCAGATGAAGATAAAGGAAGAAAATGGTAATTTTCAAACAAAATTAACCAGCAGCGAGGGTGAGGTAAACACACGGCTGGAGACAAAGCAGCCAAAGCTCAGGCTGAACCAAGCATCTCAGCCTGAGCTGGAAAAACTGAGGATGGATATGGAGCTTACCATGCTGAAATGCCAGTATGAAGAGAAGCAAAGGAAACGGCAGCATAAAGAGAATATGTGTTTTCTTCAGCTGCAAACATCACCAGCACGTGTAAGTCTGCTTAAAAAGCAGGGAGGAAGAGTGGGTAGTTCCAGATGTGTGCTCAGCACCCAGCGGTTCTAAATGTAATCCTCAGCATCTCCACGCCTCAATAAAAGGTCATTCAGTGTGATGCAGCTGGACATCCTTTTCCCTCTAGCCTAGCAGAGCTGGAGGAGGAAGTTTCATTTACCCTATCACAATCTTCAGGTCTGAGAGTAGACTGAAGTAAGCAAGCCCCTTCTCCCTTCCTTGCCCAAACCTCTTCCCAGATGCTTGCTGGTTCATAAGTGTCTTCCAAAAGACACAAAATTTCACTACACAAGAATCTTCCTTTTCTGTGCTTTCCTTTCCAGCTAACTTTCTGTGCAATACCTTGAAAATACTGCCATACCCTGTGCAGGGGGAGGAAAGGCCAACAGTCCACTTGCTCGTACACTCCCTCTGGGCTGTTTGAATACAGCCAGGCATTCTTCCAGAATACCTTGCTGTATTTTAACTATAAATGCACTCCTAGATTATATAGCCCCAAATTTCTTTGGTTGGGGCATATAAGCAGAGCATAGCTGAGGTTGGGACCTGTATACAGAGGTCACTTTTTTTTTTTTTTTTTTTTCTGAGGCAAGGTAGAAATCATTCAGTCAGCTCAAAAATACCCTGTGACTGAATAAATTCTGAAACGGAAGAGGAGATGAGAGAACCAAATCCGAGGCATAGGAAAACAAGCAGTTGTGACGGTTAATAGACACAAGGACAGCTCATAGGAAAAGAATAATGAGACATGGAGCATGATGTAAAAGAAACAGGCCAGATGGCACTACAGCTGTGGGGAAACTCAGCTCGCTCTGAAATGAGTCCTCAGTTACTCAGACTGCTGACTGTGGATCCAAGCCACTGACTGAAAATAAAATAAAATAAAATAAAATAAAATAAAATAAAATAAAATAA
>NC_048895.1:29718924-29727845 GCF_011077185.1 Oxyura jamaicensis | reverse complement strand
AAAATAAAATAAAATAAAATAAAATAAAATAAAATAAAATAAAATAAAATAAAATAAAATAAAATAAAATAAAATAGCTCTGGTTCTCTCAAGAAAGTGGCAGTTTGTTAACAATTATCCAATTGAAAGCAAAATTGAGCAGGTGATGTTAAGAAGTTGATTATTGCACAAGTAATGAAGAGCCATACATGAATGTTCCCTGCCTCTCTTCTTCCAGTAGCAAAGATTTAGCAGATTTAGAAAGTGGAGTTATAACTTAAACCTTAAGTAACAACAGTTACTAACTTTATTCTGTACACGATTATCCACTTTAGATCCATTTCAGGAAGTCTTTTGAGGTCATGCAATCCCTCCTTGGATGGCTCAGTGTGTAAATAGGAAAATGAATTCATAAAGTACTGTTGTGAGTTTGATGATGTAGCAGTATGGAATTTCTGTGCTAGCATTTATTTCATTAATGCTTTAGTCTCCCATTGACAAATAACACAAGGAAAAATCTACCCTTAGCCTAATTCAACTCTCATTTGAATCAGAGTAACTCTTTGGGGATAGCATAGCAATGCTCTCATGGTAGATTTTAAAGCAGCTACTAGTTGCTATACAGCATGATGCTGTTCTTATGGTAGTTAAATGGAGCACTGTTCCAGAACACTGGGCTATGAACTAAGAACAAGTCTCCAAAGGAGTCAAAAATGAGCAGCAGCAATGACCTCAAGTTACTTTAGGTACAAGTTCTTGGAAACTGTGTATTATTTAACTCATCATCTGGGATTTAAAGAAATATTCTGCAGCTGACATAAAAATGTTCAGAATATTACTGCTCCTGTCTATGCTACAAGAGCAGAAAATGAGGCTGAAGCACAAGAAAGGCAGAATTCAGTGCTGGAATATTCAGGTATTCAGAGAAAGTTTAGTGCACACCACCAAACACTAGCTGAATGGTCTCCCTAAGCAAGCAGTGCCATCAGCCTGCAATTCACTGGCACCCTCCCCAGCAGTTGTACTGATTTTCAGTTGGCCATGACAAGTGTCCGTGCCAAGTGCTTGTCCTAGGGATATTCATGGCTGTAATTCAGACGGGAGGGAGGTCAACTGTGCTCCACTGTGTGAGCAGTGCTGGGCTGGGTAGAAAAAGTACATTAGATTTCTCCGCCTGATTAAATCCTCCTCTATGTATCATCTATTTTTGCTCTGTTTTTCCTACAGTCTGATGAAAGATTACAGGACAGCCATGTACCCCAAGACCAGATTGCTTTGCTTTTGTACTGCTTCGTCTTCATACTCCTTATCAACACAGCAAATGAACTGCTGTTTTTTTTTGTTGAGAAGCATGAGCTGTTTGTTATTGCACTAACCCTGTTATATATAATTAAAAATCTCTGGAATTATTTGCTTGTTATTAGTTCTTCCTCTGCAATATCAGCCTTCACTGAAATTCCTGAGTGCAATCTACAGTGTTCAGATGGAAGGATGAAAGGCACCTTACAAGAAGGATCAGCCACGTGATGTGAGTCACTGGTGTTTTTTCTGATACTTCATGTTTCAGAATCCATCTCATCTCCCTGACACTCTCTCAGTCCTGTAAACTATTTCATCGATAATAAACTATTTCCTTTATCAAAAATCATTTAACTAATTGAGTATGGTACGAGAATGGATGAACCAAAAATGTATTACAACACCTCATCAGCTTCTTGGGAACTCAAAAACTGTCTTCTCCAATACTATGTGCAATGTCATCATAAATACCACAAGCAAGAGGATCTGTCTTTCCCATGGGAGGTTATTCTAGAATAGAACAGTTATTGCCAGGAATACCTGACATTGTACATTTCCCTCACCAGCTGCCATACTGTCTTTTCCAGCTATTAAAGTAAACCACCACCACCAAAATAAAAGACCACTACTTTTAACAATAGTGGCATGATGTCATGTTGTGTTCACTTTAGGCAGTTCTGACCAGTTAGATTAAAGGGAGTTCTGTCAGACTCCTTGATTTTGGATGGCTGCTAAGCAGCAAAAAGAGCAATTGCTAAACAAAAGAAGCAGAGAAAGAGAAATTAATGGATCAGGGGAGCAAGGGACAGAACAGGGAAGAAAATCCTATGAAAGATCTGTGTAAAGGAAGAGTGAAGTTCTCAAGTAAAGCCTTAATGTAGTGCTGGGATCAACAGAGCACAGCACGAGGTCGTTCTGGGAGCTTGAACCAGTTCACTAACATGCCCTTCATTATTTTTACACTGATTAGAGCCACCCGAAGGGTATAAAAGCAATGATATGGCATGACTGCCTGCAATAGCTCTGGACAAGATTCAGGAAGTCAGTTCTAACTTCATCTTCCTTGTTCAGCCTGCACTAGACAAAACACCCAGAATGAGCCTAGAAACCATTTAGAAAGGGTATATTCATACCTCTCTCCAGTCATAAATCAGACTGCTCATTTTTAAAAGTTCTCTGTAAGCCTCAGTTTGGCACTACTGTAAACCTATTTAGATTATGCCAGCTTAAACTTTGGCTCAAAACGAAGACACAAAGAAGAAGAAACATCAAAATCTCATTCCACACTCCCTAACTCAATTTGGTAAATGGGACCAGCCATAAATCCTGAAAATGTTATCACCTGGTTCTTTCTTATTAAATTTTATTGCCCATGGAAGTCTGAGTTATCAGCTAGACTCAGACTCTAATAAAGAGGAAGAACTTCTACAGCAGTTATACTGTGAATCAGGAGTGTTACGCTTGATTTAGTTTGATGCAGAAGAAATGGATTTTCCATCTGTATTACTGGCTGGATGCTTTAGTTTTGCATCTAGGCTGGCATTCCTCACTTCAGGAAGAAGCAAGAACGTCACTGCCATGCTGCAGTTCCAGTCCACTAATTTGCTGCTGCAAGGTGAAAGCCAGATAACCACTGCTCAAGCATATCTTCCCTTTGCACCTTCAGCTGCCTCCATCACTCCCTTTGTGGGAGTCTTCGTGGCTTCTAAGGTCTCTACGACCTCTGTTTGCACCCTCTCCGTGACTTTCTGCTTCATCCAGCTGTTGACTGTCCACTAAAATCTTGCCCTCCTGGGAATAAATGAGACTTAAGATAAACATATAGTAATCTGCAGATCCCTTAAAATCCTAGAAGAAAGAGGAACAGTAGGCACGGTTTTCTTGACAACCTCTGGTCTCCCTACACAGGTTAGGTTTTCTTGGAAAAAATAAAAATTAAAATTAAACAAAACAAAACAAAACAAAACAAAAAAATTCCCTAGAAGACCATAAGGCAGATTTGTAATTGTGCTGGAGATCTGGGTCCTGAAAGGATTTCTTACAAGGCACGAGAAATAACTCTAGCTGATCTAGAAGGCCCTGGATGTCAGCAGGAGAGCTCTGCCTTTATTTAAGAGTGCAGAAATACGCTGCCAGTTGTTGGTATGACCTAAGGTCTAAGCTCCACTTTAGTCCTTTTTTCTGAATGTATCATCACCCAGGCTTCGCAAGGACAATGCCATCTATGAGGGTTTTTCTTAATGCCTGACTGAAAAAATTGCATTCTTACACAGAACCAGTGATCAGAGCTACCTTGTGAAAAGTTTCACACATGCATATGCTTCTCAGTGTAGATAATAACTGCATTGCCACCTACAATTAAAAAGAACAATACCAACTTTTTGCAGTCCAATCCTATGAGTTCTCTGCAAACTGCAGCTGAAACGCAACCTATGCTGGAATAAAGGACAGGCAGCTTGCACAGAGCAGCACGCAGCACCAAGGATTCTTAGCTACTGGCGAGACCACAAACATTTGCAGACACAGTAAAGACCCTGACAAAAGCCTCAATATTTTTCCGTAACACAAAGGCACATTTGTTTCTGGTAACACCTGCCTGTTAGCAAACAAACTTGGCTACTAGAAGAACCTCCTGTCTTCTGAGGTGTACACAGCCTGCTTCCTTTCTCTTTGCAGGGTAAACGACTGAGAGGATCTGACGGGACTTAAGCACATAGATTTCTATAAGCATGCTGGAAACTGAGGCAAGAGGAATGTTAACTGATTGAAAGTGAAACTCAGAACGTGCGATACGATTGCCACTGCAGAAAAACAGAAACTAACCCGTTTAGACTCTTCAAACAAGTCTTCTCAGAGGCCCTTTACTATCATGCCCCAAAGTTCTGCTGAACTGTAGCAGTTTTGGAATTCCTTCCCAAACACAGAACACTGTACAGACATCGAGGCTGAGCTCTGAGATGCCTAGTTGCTCAATACCCATACATCAAAGGCTAAACTTCAGTGCTGCAATAAAGAGCAGGAGCAGGACGAGGGGTAGACACAGGTCATCCTACAACTTCCTGAATTCTTCAGATCTTGGGAGCAGAAAGGATCCTGCCAGTCTCTGGCATGATTCAGAGCAGTCTTCTAGCTGCTTAAAATTAGACATTGCTTCACTGAGCCAATGGCCTTTGTGGAACTGTTTCCCATCCTGCTCCCTTGCCCTAAGAGACATCACCTTTGTGGGTAAACAAGGGGTGATTATCTTCACTGAACAGAGCACATTTTGGGGGGGGAACCCTATTAATTATCTGACTTCTCTAGCTGCAGAGTGATGGCAGCTGAAGCAGACCCAAGAATCATGTCCTACACGTTATTAAGGATTCCTTTCAGGACAGGAAACCAGCTTGCTACTTCATTGTTAATTCACTTTCCTGGCCAATGAAATGAGTTAGATGGCAGCTGCTGGCACGTGTAGTGGAAGTGTGTAGTACTAGGAAAAGTGGATGAAAGCTGCTACAGTAAAATAGAGAAGAAATTAAAAGATGGAACAGTGCCATGTGGACGGGAAAGAATTAAGCAGCAGATTTAGGGAGACAGGCATGATGATGCTACAGGAAAAGAGGAAACATCATACTGTTAAGTTAGTTATGCCCATAATATGAGGATTGAAGTGGCCTTCATTAGGACGCCTACAAGGGCAAGCAATGCCAATGGGAAGCTGGGATAGTAAAGCACAAGAAGTAACTGGCAACCATTTGAAACATACTTTTCACCATGTCAGGCCTATACTTTCCAGATCCCTCTTCCTTGAGAGCTTACCTATGATTCTATGAGTTAAAGTAAAGGGGGGATATCTCTGTATTTCAGGAGAGCAAGATATGCTTCAGATTTATTCTGTCCCTATATCCAAGGAGAACTTTTGACACTGCAGGGCAACTGCAGACACAGCTTTCAGGTGTGTCAGTAGATAGAGAAATGAATGCTGCATTTACTCACAAAAAAAAAAAAAAAAAAAGTAAAAAGCTGCTAATATATTTTTCATTGTTTTATCAATGGACAAGGGGGAATGGCCTCAAGTTGTGCCAGGGGAGACTTAGGTTGGAAATTAGGAGAAATTTCTTTTCTGAAAGAGCAGTCAGGCATTGGAACAGGGAAGTGGTGAAGTCACCTTCCATGGGGGTATTTAAGGCAAGTTTGGACGTGGTGCTTAGGGACATGGTTTAGTGGCTGATGTTGGTAGGGGGATGGTTAGACCAGATGGTCTTGGAGGTCTTTTCCAACCTTAATGATTCTGTGATCATTGGATGCTTCAGGATATGTGCACGGATGTAAATGGAAGCACAGGTGTCCAGGGGTGGGTCTTGGAACCCTGTGATTCATCTACCATCAGCAGAGCCGGATTTAGATCCTTAACTCTGTTGGCTGCCGAAAGAAGCGCTCCTGACAGCGACGAAACACCCATACACACAAACCCTGCAGCTGCCAGCTACACCTGACCCGGACCCGTCCGGGGACGCACGCTGTGGGTTCGACAACGCCAGGACGGGGCTCGGCGGTGCCCGGAAGGGCGGCGGGGAGCGGCTGCCGGCTGCGTGCTCCTCGAGGCGCGCTCCCCCGCCGCCGTGCCCCGCGGGCGGCCCCGCTACGTGCCGCCGCGACCGCCGCTTCCCGGGGCCGCCGCCCCGCCCCCGGCCTACGTGAGCGCCGGCAGCCGCCGGGCGGGGGGGTGAGGGGGCGCCCCCGGGCCAGCCGGGCGGGGAGAGGCTGCGGGTGAAGGGGCCGGGTCCTGGGGGGGGCGGCAGTGCGGGCGTGGAGCGCGGTGCGGTGCGGTGGAGCGGCTGGAGGGAGAGCTGCGGGATGTGCGGCGGGGTCCCGCTCCAGGAGCTGGGCTTAAGCAGGGTGTCCTTCCAGTGCTGCGTTCTTAGATGGGCCCGGGGTGTTGGGATAGCACGGCGATAAATCATGCAAATAAGTAAGGACGTAAATAGCAGTGACATTTCTAATGTAGTTATCCGGGGATCGCCAACGGCCATGCAAACGTGAACACCAGCTACACATCCATCACCCAGGCAAAAAGGTGGGTGAGTATTACTAGCTTCACGTAGAGCTGGGCACACTGAAGTGCAGAGGCTGAGGATCTGGCACAGCTCCGTGCCAAGGAGGTTATTTTCAGTGATAGCAAAGCTCAAGGCTCCGCTGGGGTCAACTAGCAGCAGACCAAAGCTCTGGAGCACAAACATCCCTGTAGAAAGCTTTCCTAGAGCAAGGAGCAAGAGCTCTGTGCCTGCCTGCTGCTTAGTCCAGTGCTTAAGACTGGAGGAGGGCCCAGCCAAAACTTCTTGGGAGTGCTCGACGTTACACTGTAATACAGGCTCTCCTTATAGCCTGGGCATAATAGAAGATGATGGGAAGCAGCTATGTCACTTAGAGCAGCCTTGAAACAGCTCTGTATTTCACTTGAGGCCACCAGAATAATGGGAGAGTTCTCCCCCTGAGCAAAGGAACAGGATGACTGAAAAATAGGCCATGTGATGAGGACGTGGCAGAACAGAAAGAAAGCCACAGTAACCCTAAATTCTCTTTTAACCACAGTGAATGCAAGTCTTCATTTACATTCAACCAGCAGCAAAAATGAAAAAAAGTGTTACTTTGCATCAGCCCTCATTTACTGGTCCCTTCATCCCAGCTCTTTGTCCATGCCCTCAGCACAAGCACAATTTATACCACTGTAAATATAGGCAGTGGAACAAAAATGCAGACACTTTTCTTTGATAAACTTTTCGCGGGGAAAAAAAAAAAAAAGGCAAAACTGTGACAGCCTTTTAAGAATTTATCAAGGGAAAAGTGATGGTCTCTCTATGTAGCCACATTCCTCACAAGAAAAATCAGCTCTCAGAATGCTCATCTGCAGCACGGGAAAACATGAAGCCTGTCCCTGCTCTCCCACTTTGCTTTCTGTTCCACACACACACTGACCCTACAGACTCAGGCAAAGTTCAGATCAATATGAATCCTCCTACCTACAAACCATCGCTCTTCCATCATATCTAAGTTCTGGGTTGAACATATTTGTTTACAGCAAATAATACATCTACCTATAATGTATTTGTTGTTGTCTTCACTTTCCTTCTGCATTTTTTTCCATTCCTTTACATACGCAGCTTCTTTCCTTAAGTATTAGAAGAGCCCAGCAGAGCGTTAACTTTCTAGCACTTCCAAAACCTGCAGCGCTCCACTTATTGTTGAGCTGAACCAGACCTTTTTCTATGATGCTGAGTAAATTTTGGGGTTTTATCACAGTTTCATCAATTTGTACAGGGTTTGTACAAGTGAGAGTACCTTTGTGTCAGCTGTCCACACTGCAGAAATAACAGCTCAGTTCAGTCTCATGATGAAGTAGTGCCTCGAGTCACAAGAGGCCATCAGTCTACTGGAGAGCAAAGAATTCCCATGGGATGGTGTCTGTTCACATGCAGTTTTCTTACAGGTGAGCTACTGGGCAGCTTCACCTCCTAATTTTTGATACTGTCCATTTCTGATAGTTCTTATCTATGAACAGTTCTCTACAGTCAATCCTTTACCTGCAAAATGAAATGGAAGAACTGAAAAAGATTGCTTTTAGCTACCTTTTGCCCACCAGAAATACCAACACGGTTTCTCTTTGCTATCATTTTTCTTTTCTGTGAAGCATTCATCATGTTGACACAGTGCATGTGACCGAAAAAAAAATTGGGTGGACTCTGTACTGTTGATATTGAGTCATTTACAGCACCGCCAGCAACCACCAAGTGAAATGGTTGTGTAAACCTCCTCCTGGGACCTTTGTAAATGATGTCAAGTGAACTGGTGTTCAACAGCAGTGAAGCATCCTGTACTTCGTACTTTCTCATGTATTTTAGGCACATTGGCCTTTAAAGAATCAATGAACATTTTGGGTCAACTCAGGATATTCTGTGATTCTATGATAAGCATATACATTAGGCACATTTAGGCTTTTTGGCACATACAGTATAATTTTCCCGTATTTCTAGGCAGTAATCATGTTTGTATTTAAGGCTGTTTCAAGTAATTCCATAAGCTTTTGTGAGGTCAAAGCTTGTCTTAAATAACAGAATAACAGGTACAAAAATCAATTTATTTGGAATTTATGGATGCTGGATAAGGTTATAAAATTGCTATATCACGGAAAGGCTCAGGATATAATGTAATGAATCTGCAATTTGCTACCACAGCTGGTGTCATGTAACTCCCTGGAAACAGAAAAATCTAAGTGAGTCACTGACATGAACAGTTTTCCTTATAAATAGGACTGTCTTAGAAAATATGTATGGCTGCCATTGCACCCAGTGGTAACAACTGGGGGTGAGTCATGGAAAAGTCCCAGCAAAAGAGAAGGAACAAAGAGCAGGAAGTGGCTTTTGAAAACACGGATGTTAAGGGTTCAAAGGAGCACCCTTTGACTGAGGGAAGTCTTTTGCTATTGTAGAGAACTGTAATAGAAATGCTAAGACTGATATGAATGGGAATTGTCTGGGTGTGGAAGTACCAGAAGGGACACAAGGTAGGAAAAGGACTGGAGGAATGGCAAGTCTTGTTGGCATCCAGATGAGCAAGTCTTTTTTTTTTTTTTTTTTTTTTTTTTTTTTTTTTTTTTTTTTTTT
>NC_048895.1:29693047-29718824 GCF_011077185.1 Oxyura jamaicensis | reverse complement strand
GTACCACAAGAGGGACAAAATGGTAAAAAAAGAAGTGGTGGAGTGGCATTTTTTGTGGGCATCCATTTTACAAATTTTTTTTTTTTTTTTTTTTTTTTTTTTCTTTCTTTTTTTTTCTTTTTTTGTGCAGCTTCTCAGGACACCCTTGTTGAGAGAACAAAGGGTAAAGGGTAAATCCTGATTCATCACAGAGCTGGGCCAGGATGGAGAAATTCATCAGTGCCAGCTCCAAAAGAATACAAAAAGGTGCATACAAAACTAGAACATGATTACCCGTCTGTAAAGAACACAGATGTGACGAGGACTCAGTCACTGATGTACTTGTCCTCTGCATTACTGCAAAGAATCCTGGCCAGGCTGCCTGAACACATTTTTGGTGCCCACGTACTGGACAGACTATTTCAACATCTGCACATGCAGGGCTGCGCCTGGCTGCTCAGCAGGTGGCTCGGACACATGCATCCTGGTGCTTGTATGGGCTGAGAGACTGGAAGTGTGAATGAATGATAGCAGTTTGGTTTCAGGTTTTGATTTTACAATAAAACCACCTTCCTCTCCTACAGGATCCGGCATTGAGGTGCTACACTGTCAATACAGGGTCGCAAAATTTCTACACTATTTCTGAAAATTTGGATCACATGGCTTTATGGTCTTAAATGAGCTCCTGGTTTAAACTTTTGTGTGTGTGTTTGTTTGAGTTCACAAAGTGATTTATATTTAAATAGTTCAAAAGAGAAAGTTAGGTCATTAATTGCATTTACAGTTACTGGTTTAGAGAACTCTTAAACAATCCCCAGGGGTGATGCCAAGTACTGTAGCTATCCAATAAGGTAAAAAGAATGAACCTAATTCAAATTGTTACACCTCTGTGGTTTTATTAAAGCTGAGAATGATCCACGGCCACCAAAATGCTGCAAAATACTGTTTGCTGAGATGATAGAGAGGGGTGCTCTGTGCATCCTTGTGGCTTAAAGTGATGACAGAAACTCTCTTACTCAAACACAGATCATCAATGTTGGTATTTCATTGTGGACATCAGAGTGAGTGTTGAAAGCAGTGCCCACCAAGTGAACATTTTGATTTTTTTTTAGTACTGGATAAGAAATCCATCTGTTAGCAGAAACCAAAGAGCCTGGTCTCACTCTTGGGTAAACATTATAAATGTGTGTGTATGTATACACATATACATATACATATATATATGCATATATTCATACCTTGTCTTCTTAATCTGTCATAAAATATGGTTGGTTATTACATTACAGTCTTCTGGCATTGAAATGGGGTTTAAAAAGAGAACTAATATAAATCATCTCAACCTATTTACCTCTTGTTGTCTCTGCTGGATGTCAGATTTGTTATGGTAGGTATTACACAGGCTTCAGAACTACAGCACCTCAGCTTGGCTTTTGCTTATTCCACTAGCTCCTTTAGCTGTCTGTAGACAAGTCATCTACACCAAAGTTTCAAAATCATCCACCTAACACTGGTATCACACAGACAGTAATGCTCTGCTACCTCTTTATGACCTTTAATCCAAAGTAACAAGCTCAAATTGAGCTTTGCCTAAGCAGAGCTCTGATGTTGGCAAAGAGCTCAGTTTTGTGCTGCAGGAGGGCTCAGTCGCATTACTCAATTACATGCTCTTGTACCAGAGCGTGTATGTAAGAGAGAACGTGTATCACAATAAAGGTCAGAAAATCTAAAAGCAGCTGTCACCAGTAATTATTTTCCTGACACTCTTTTATAAGATGCCACTATTAAAGGCATCCCTACTTGGGTCCCAACATACAGACCTTCCCAGGAGAAACGTACTCTTCGGAGGTCTGGGGGACTAATCTGCATTTCGGTTGCTGCTATCCAGAATCACAGCTCATGCACCAGACCAGGATGACTCAGCACCTCTTGTTGCTTACGAACAGCAAGCCCAAACCCAGCATGGAGTCTAAATCTGGTAGTTTTTTTCTGCAGTTGCATCAAAGCAGCAAACAGTAACATAGACCGGCTGCAGCATAAGAAAGCTAACAGACGGGGCTCTGAGGCTTCATTCCTTAAAATGCCACAAACGCCTCTAAAAAGCCATATTAAAATAATTTAAATTGTGTCCAAACCTGTTCATTTATACAACAGATCCTGATTCAAAGCTCATTTATCTCAAAACAGTAAAGTATCGGTACGTTCTGGATTCACTACTAATTTTAAAATGAAAGATAATGTCACTTTTACCAAATACTTTGTGTATGTGTAAGAGATGTTTATATGGGCTAAAAAATTGAGCTCTTGTATGCAAAATTTCATAGAATCATAGAATCACAGAATGGTTTGGTTTGGAAGGGACCTTAAAGATCACCTAAATACAACCCCCTGCAGGGACACCTCCCACCAGACCAGGCTGCCCAAAGCCCCATCCAGCCTGGCCTTGAACACCTCCAGGGACGGGGCATCCACAGCTCCAGCATACAGAGGAGATCGGGAGCACGGCTGGTATGCACTAAGCCCTGGATAGTCTCTGCTTCAGAAGACCTTAAGAAGCAGAGCACAAACTACGCTAGCCCTGGGGATGCTCTGGCTCACAGTAAGAGTTGTTGCGGCCCCTGCAGGACTTGAGGGTATGAATCGAAAAGTAACTTCACATACTTTTGCTTCCCTGCCTGCAGTCGTTCCCCTCCTGCCTGGAGTGCAGGCACCTAGTAACTAAGCATCAGATCCATTATATCCTTCTTCAGCACTAGGCTACAGAAGCCTGATTTATTTATTTTTTCCATCTTACAAATATACAAATCAAAACGGTCCTGCTGGCCATTGAGGATTTTATTGCATACCACAGCCACTAATCATGTGATTTCATGATTACATTTTCGTTTCAAGCTTTGAGCTCTCATACCTACTAAAACTCCAGAGCAAAACATGAAGCCCAGAAACCAGGTGACAATTTGAAGGTCTTTTAAGGCTCTTACTTGCTTGGAAAAAAACAAACAAACAAACAACAAAAAAAAACATCAATATGAGTTTTAAGGCGTCATCATTTTGAAATCTGAGTCATCTGAGTCATGATTTCTGAATATTTGGACTTAGCAAGGGTGAGGAAACTATTATTTTTGTAGCACTAAAGATGTTGTGGTCCTGAGCACAGTTTGGGTGCATATACTGTTCTTCAAGAAGTATTCTGTATAAGGGAGAGGAAGAAGAAACAAACAAAACCAAACACAGTGCAGTGGTGGCTGTCCTCTTTTAACTGTGTTTTGTGGAATGTGTTATAACAACAGCAGTTATCACTGCAGGTGTTGCAACAGTCTCAGGGAGGCACTAAGTCTGAAGTCCTATCTTACTGTGAGTTTGTCAGTCTATTTTTTTCTTTGATTTTAATATATTTTCTTTACAATTCAGTTTGTGCTTTGCTCCTTTCTTCTGTCCTACTACCTCTGAAGCACTGCAGAGCCTCAGGACCGTACCAGAGAGATCATTTCTGTATGAAATGAAGCGGTTCAATAAATCTGGAATCATAGCTGACCAAAAATATCCCGTTTCCTTTCTGTGGGTACATTCACAGACTGCACTCTCAGCACATAACTTCTAAATTTTCTGTTCTTTACCTCAGCTTGCTCAAACTTCAGGGTAAGGGAACATCTCTTGACTATCACAGAAGTGCTCATTGCACTGTGGTTCTTGATAAAGACAAAACCAGAGAAATTCCATAAATGCTGCCAAACAGACTGCTGCTACTGAAGGTACACATTGTGGTTAAAGCCACTGTTTTCTTGCTAGCTCTGTGTTATACTTTTAAGTACATGTTTTGTTCTCTTCTTCTTAATAACTTTAATCAGAAGGTCTTAGACAGTGAAATCCTGAATCAGAAGACTGCATAGTCTGTGAGAATTGCAGCAGATGCTAAGGAGACAAATGGTCAAACACTGCAGTGAAAATTTAAGCTGGGGGAGTGAGCGCACCACCTGCTTTCAAAATTTTTGCTAGGCAACTGGATCAGATAATTAGTTAATAATAAGCAGATGCAGATCTCATGATAATCAAAAATTCCTGAGAACAAGAAGTACAGTTTAGAAACCAGAGGCTTCCCAGTGTTACTGCTTTCCACCTTACCTATAAATATTCACTGGACATACCATCTGCGGATATCCCAAGACACAGAGACACTCTGGGACCCAGTTATAGACTGTCATTGATTTTCCTGTATTTTTTTTCTGCCATGTCCCTTTCAAATGGCAGCAATTTTTCAAGTGTAGCAGTTACCTGCTTCAATTTGCAAGGACAGAAATTTGGCTACTTACTTTATTGCCCTCAATCACTGCCAGACACTAATGTAAGAATTGGATGAGGACAAATGTCTTCTAGTTTAAAAATACCTGTTTTCTGATGAGACTGGTATTTCCTCTGAATGTGCTCTTTTATAAAGGCTTCCAGAATTCCAAAAGCAAAAATCCTTGAATTGCTAACAAAACAAACAAAATTTTCCAAAAGAACCTATGCAAGAAATATGCATTTTGTCTTTTCAAAATAGCATTTCCACCTCAGTCTAAGAATAATTATAACAGATTTTGAAATGCCACCATCGGTCACTTCCTCTGGTGATAAAGCATGGAGTGGGGAGTATGTGGAACACCATCTTCCACAGTTAACATTTCTTTTCCAGGGTTTAGAGGATGCACAGCTGAAGCCTAGTGTGATGTGTAAAAAGGGAATTGATAATTATTAGTACTGCCTCAGAAAACTCCTGACTTGACAAAGTCTGCGTGCATAATCCTATTGGTACCATTTCGGTTATTTGTGGACCGTTGTCCTTGACCTCAGCACTGTTCTTTTCCTCACTGGTTGACTCCAACAAAGTTATCTGTGAGGCGCCTACAAAGCATGGAGTCCATGCGGTGAATGCATCTGCCAGGGCCAGCTTTGGGTGCAGAGCTTTGGGAGCTGCCAACAATTTTCAAGCAGTGTACTGACCGGCTGTGCTGGCCAGTACAACATAGAGGGCAAAGACTGCTTTGATTGTTTACACCCAACCAGAGCAGAAGCATCATATATGGTGCCTCAGGGACACAAGGAGATACAAGCTAGTGGTTTATTTATGTGATACAATGTGCACAGTACATACTGGAAGTTATGCCACTGGAGTTCTAACTAACAAGCAATGTTCTGATGCATTATCAACATATGTATATTTATAAACTACAAACATAAATGCCTTTTCATTTACTGACATTTCTCTTTGGTCACCCTTGACAGTTTTATTAGGATCAGGGCCTAGGAATCTGCATGTTTCCCTGTCAGTGGGAAAATCTGCTTATATACAATACAAAGCCATCTGCCTTTTGTGAAATTTTGCAACCCCCAATTTGTAATTTGGATAGTTGGAGTTATGCAAGCTGCTAGCACAGCTTTGATGTGTTGCTTTGTGATATTCACCTTGCTCCTCATGTTCTTTCAGTTCAGAATGGGGAACAATGCAACCACAACTGCAAAAGGAAATAGTGTGAGCAAAACTGCCTAGGTTTTTGGAGGAACCCACTGCAAACACTGGGAGGATAATGACTTTTCTGTCCTTTGGTGTGATTAAGCACATAAACACTCTGGGTTAAAGAGCACATCAGTAACTCAGATGTTCTGGTATTTGAAGCTGTGGGATATATGTCAGTTTAAATCCAGATAGCCAGGGATAAATATCAAGGCTTATTTTAATACAGAAGCCACACAGGATTAAAGGAAATACTTGCTTTTCTTCTCATACAGAGAGGGTGAAAATAACTTGTGGAGACCTCAAATTTATGTATTATTTAAGTCCAGTTCTGATGCTGCTAAGTAGAGCCTTGCAGTGGCTGTCTGCATAAAGGTGACCTTAACCTAGAGGGAGTACCCCAAGGTGTTTAATCTCACCACTGCTATGACATGTCAGAGAACTGAAAGAGATTCTGAGAACAGACTTATAGCACCAGCAAGAACCTGATTAAATTCTCCAATAATTCTCCAACATTTCTTGGCAAAACCCTCAATCCAAATATTTTAAGTATTTCTTAAGCTCCAGTATTATGTTTTATAAAAGGTATTTGTATTATTTAAATGTCTTCCACGAGGCTGTTTATAAATCTTTCTTCTAACCTAACCCCTTTAATCACGGTGTGTTTTTTTTCTTTTTAATTAAACCTTTACATTGGGATTATACACTTCAATGCATATTTTACATCCTAAATCACTGTCTTTCCACAGTCCTCCTGAATATGACCCAGACTGCAGGAGACTGGCATGCTGGAATTGTTGCTGGAGCTCGCACACCAGCAGATGTACAGCAAACTCCACTACTTCACAGTGGCTGCTTCTAGCTACAGTGTAGGTTAAACTCCCATGAAGGTCAATGGCACCACTGTTAAAAGCAAGCCAAAATCTTTGCCTCCAACAGCCTGGATTCAACAATATCAATCATGATACTCTAGGATGAGTTCTTCCAAAGGACTGACCAAATAAAGTAACTCAGGAATTCCTATTTAAAGCCCATGGCTCTCCTTTGAAATGTAGTTAAACTTCAAGGAAGGCATCCTCTTTTGACAGGAACTATGAACAGCAGGCGATCCGGTACACCCAATAGCTAACTATTCTTCACTGCCAAAAACATGCACCTACAGCCTGAACTATAGCAAGACTTTCAGACACCCACGAAAGGCTACAACTATCACTTTTATTTTTTGGAGTCTTCCTCCCCACCTGACTGTGGGGTTTAGTGCCGGTCTATTGCCTACACAAAGGCAGGCTCCTTGTATTTTTTATTTTATTTTTTACCCCTTAGACAGATGATATTTTGACCAGCAATGACACTGAATCTGGGAGTTCTGGGAATGAGGGAGCAGAAAGAGTGCATTTGTGGTTTTGAGCAGCAATGCCCAGCATTCAAGCTACCTTTCCAGTTAGCACTGCCCTCTGCTTTTGTGGATCAAGAACATTCAAGGTCTGCAGGGAAGCAAGCAGGAAGACTCCACATAGGTTCTATCCCCAACCCTCTGTATCAGCAGAAAAAACAGTCACAGACTAGTTTCTAACAGAGGCAAGAGCACAGGTTCTGTGCAGGTCTGCTGCAGGTCTGGGGGACAGAAAAATGCCACACCTAATATTCATTGAGGAGTTTCAATGTTTTAGCTAAAAATACAGCATGACAACGCTCAAGTTCAGTGCAGCTATGTGTCTATGTGCACGCTCTGTGCTAGTAGGGGGAGCTCCATCAGGGTAAGCAGGATTTGAATGGACACGCAGTTAAACCAGTGCAACATCAGCCTTCTAAACAAACTTGTACATTTCCAGTGGTTTTGAGATCACACTGCCTTGTCTGCATCCTCATTTACAGCTGCTTGAAAAGGGGTACTCGACCAAATCAGCAGCAGAGATACTTACCAGACAAAAAATTACCCATGTGACTCTGCAAAATCAAGGTTAACCCGACTAAGGCTTTAGTGCCTTGCCTTGTAGGTTTCTTCTCTTTCTCTCTCTTTTTTTTTTTTTTTATTTTTTTAAGGAAATGGCAGGGACTATAGGTCAGTGTGCTTCATCTCAGACTCCGAGTATGGGGGTAATTGCTTTTGTGGCATGTTTCTGTTTCCATCCAGGTTTCCTAGCTAAGCAAATTCTCTGTGTAAATAATCTCATCAAATGACACAAGGCCAAATGCTAGTCCAGCCTGTACTCTGTATGCAGGATGCAGTTCTAGGACACTGTATCTGTGGATCCCTGTGAGATAGAAATCCTGTTCAAGAGCCCACATGACCATCACCATCTGACTAAGCAGTGTGAGGGTCACTGCAGCTTCCTCCAGTGTAACAGCACTGGAGTGACCCTGGGAGGCCAGAGCACCCTGGTGGCCTGCCTGCCAGAACAGTTGACTCCTACCCAGCTCAGCAAGCTACAGCCCCTAAAAGGTGTCAGCCTCAAAGAGACAGACACCACTCAGAGGACGCAGTATTTCCTGGATTCACCCTTTGAAACACGAAAGGGATTGGGCTTCAGCTGGGACACACCCATACAGTGCGTAGGCTCTGCGATTGCTCTGGGGTTCCCTATTATGAGAAGTATCAAGCTATGGAAAGCACAAGGCAGGAGGGGGTGAAAATGGGCATCTATTTCATTCCTTCTGTCAGATCACCTGCCAAACATGCTATGCCTGAAAAATCTAATTCCTGTACTTTACTCATCCAGGATCTCCCATCTGTGGCACAGGCATGGAAGAGTGTATGTTCCACGGACGATTGGCTGTGAATAAGCAGGGATCATATTTATCTGAGTACTCCACTTCCTGAGCAACCCCAATAGCCTGTCCCCAGTGTTTAAGTTCTTGCCTCCTGTCCCTCTTTATCATCAGGAACAGGTGGCCCAGCACACCTTTAGGTTTGAACGTAAAAAGAGGCCACAGTGTCACTCATGGACACGCAACCAGAGCTTGAATCTGCCACAGTCCACTTGTTTGTCAGCTATATTCTGACACTTAAAGGAAACATTATCCAGTGCTTCATAAGAACAAGCTTCTTTGCTCAGGCTTTTTATATGAGGGATGACTGAAAAGCTGTCTGCTTTAGTTATTCTGCAAGGGAAATCTGCAGTCTATCACTGAAATTATAGCAAGCCCCACACTTGCTGTGTATATGTTATGTAAGAGTTACTATTCTCGGCTGTGCTAAATTTAAAAGAAAATCTATCAGGGACTCCTACCAGCAACTTGGGCATTTAGATATTCAAGAGGATCTCCTGCTTTGATTAGGCAGATTGTGAGTAGAAAAGCAGAGTTTAGCAGCTTAATTTAATTCCCGGTTCAAGTCAAAAGAGAAAATTGCAAAGTCCTAGACAAATTGCCCATGATACTGTCATCTAATCTACTCCCTGAATCAAATTTCATTTACAGCAAGACATATCATTTACAAGGGTGCATATCCTGAGACCCTTGTATAATAAATTAAGTTTTCCTCCTAGACTGGCTGTAGAAGGTCGGGTGCGTTAAGTCAAATAAAAACAAATGTGGTCTATACTCAAGCCACGTGGTGTTATTGCAAACTTGTAAAAATGAGCTTTTGTCACTCCTGAATGTCCATGGCTTAGGTGGGATTCACACAGAGGCATTAGATTGTTTGATGCTTTCAACCCAGCATCATTCTAATAAATAATAGCAATTATTCGATAAGTACTTAATTTAACAGTACTAACAGAAGGGGAAAAAAAAAAAAAAAAAAAAAGCTGAACACTAAGAGGTAGATTTCCAAATGTTGAGGTACAGCATATACCCACTGAAATGTAGATGTTCATAACAGTGAATACAGAGTACTTCTCTGAAAACCTTTCATCCAATGAAATGAGACATTTGAGGTCTAAAAGGTATTAGACCTTCTTAAAAGGTTTTAGTGAGAAGATGGATAAAGGGAGACTACCTAAGGGAAGACAGGTGACAAACCTGAAAGTGATTGTTGCTACTTTATTATTTACCTCTACACCAGGCTCATCTCATCTTTCAGTTCAAATCCAGCTTTGCAAGTACGCAAGTCCTCAAAAGGTGTGTGAGTTTTCTCTGCAGTGTTAATCTGAGACACTCATCTGTTGGTGCTGTCTGGCAGCTGGGTTCAAAACTGGGGATAAACTGGCTTTCTCCACCAGTTTCTGAGTGAGAGCACCATCACCACATTTTTAGGTGGAACTGGACAGGAGGTTGTTTTCCCAAATGCTTACTTGCAATTCAGTTTTTACTAGAAAACACATTATCACAAGCCAGGCAACAGGTGAAAATATGTACCCGAGAATATTAATTCATGGTGAAATGTGGAAACTGTATTTTTGGCCATGTACACATACAAGGAGTTAGATGTAGGCTCACCCTGAACAGGAATCATGCTTATTTAACACCAAAATATTTTTACCTGTTCAGCAGCCGGTGAGAGGCAGTCCTGTGCTGCTGATGTGGTTTCCACTGGGAAGGTCCTTCGTGATATGCTGGGTTGGAGCTGGGGCTCAGGAAGACACCCACAAACCCCACTGCTGGGGATTTGGTGGAGCTGCCACCGCTGCTGGGAGCTCTCCTCACTGCCGCAGTGTGTGCAGTGGTGTGCGCCACATGGGCATACACCAAGGGCAGAAAGGCTTCAGAGGGGGCTGCTGTAGCAGCTGTTCCCTCACTTTCTGCACCGAGAAGCACTTTGAAATGTTTTTACTTCTCTTCATAACAGAAAGGGCAATGGTCTCATCAGTTTCCAGAGCCAGGCGGCGGCACAGCCCGTCCTGGCACCAGCCCACAGCGACCACAAGATGGCGCCGTGCCCGGTTATACGGTTCCCAAGATGGCGCCCGCGAGCGGGGCGGGTCGTGGACAGGGAAGCCCGGGTTATCCACTCCAGTATCAACGAGCATCTTCACTTTTAGCACAGGCAGGCTTCCCCTCTGCCGTTGAAAGGCTTCCTGACTGAAAGTGCTGGCTGAAAGTATTTCAGAGATGTGGATGTGAAAGCCTGGGCAGTGGTGCGACAGGAGGTAGCGACACAGTCATGGATTACTGATGTGTAGTCACAGCAACCGCTTTCAGATCCCCAAGAAAAACTCAAAGCTGGTCACAAGGCGTAGGGAACTACCAAAACAATGGGGGAAGATGGGCTTGACAGGCTGTGAAGACTGGAGGGAGGCTGGAGCAGTGTGCATGCCTCAGGAGGTCACCACAGGCCCCTTTGTCTGCCCACACCCCATGGCTTCCAACCTGCCCTGTGCTTGGGCCTTGTCAGTAGCACCTGTCATTGAACACTATACACAGAAAAAGGCAAGAAACTGGCTGGTTTTCTGCCCTAGAAGCTTAGAAAGGGAAAAAAAAAAAAAAAAAAGAAAGACCTCAAAAAGCAAAACCAAAATATTCCTCTGATCTCCTGCAGCATCGCAGAGCCAGAACCCTCAGAGGTGGTCTCAAGTCCTCAGGAGGGAAGGTAATAATCGTATGAAGGTTTTCAGCAAAGTCATTTAACAGGTCAGCATCAAAGCAGGGCACAAGCAACAGGCCAACGAGTTGCTGGCTCTTTCAGGAACATTATCACTATAGTCAGACCTTTTCAAGCAAAGGCTTTCCTGGATCTGAAACCAAAACATGACTGAAACTAATTTTATCAAAAGCAGAGAAATTCCATCCTGGTTCAATACACTGTCAAGATTAAGAAGACTAACTAGAATCTTACTGATCCAAAGTATTACTGCTGCAGTTAGTAGATTAGAATAACTGTGACATGTTTCAATCCAAAGAGAAGATAAGCAACATAATGCAAAAGAAGGGCTAGAGAAGAGTAACTGTACAGAAAAATCTTTTTGTCTATTTAACAACACTGAAGCCGTACTGAAAAGTTTCAGGTCTGTTTTCTAGGAATAGTTTCAAATTGGAGGTGTATTAGTAAGAAAACTTTAAAAAATGCAAAAATATCTGCACTTTTAAAACACTTTCCATTGGGATAACTCAGCAATAAATTGCTATTGTCATTTCATGCATGGCGTAACATGTCAGGAGGTCAGCATGAAAGCTGGGATTTTAATTGAACTTTTAGAACTTTTAGCTTTCAGGCAGCCCCAGCTTTTGTCCCTGTTTAACATTGCTATGATAGAAAATTATCCCTACAGGGCTGATCATATCTTTGTAAATTTCCAGGGTGGGTTGCTCTTCATGCTGAGTGGTGTTCAGCTGTCCTGAGAGCATCTTGTTTTTTCCTCCAAGAACCCTTTTGGGACTTGCATGATCCAAAATCTACACAAAAAGGAATTGGCAGGTTTATGGGGACACTCAGTAGCTCTGGAAAATCCCCAGTAAATGAAATGCCATTCCAGGCTGCTGCATTGTCCTGGCAAGTCCTTAGCCCCCAGGACTCCTGTAAAAAAGGCAGAAGCTCTGACATGCCTCCTGCAAAATCATCTTGCCAGAGCATCCAGAGTGGCTTCTTGGGCAGAGGCAGGGCAGAGACAACCTCCTTATTGCTGCAGTATCCTCCCCCAGATCCCTGGAGGACATCTGAGCTTGCAGCAGCCCCATTGTTTGTGTGGTAATCCTGTGAACAGATCATTGAGGCATTTCTTCCCTCTGTGGGCCCGCCTGCAGATTTTTCATTGGGAAGTGATGATCTAAGCCCATGTGACTCGTGATTCAATATTTTTACCCTAACAGCAACTGTAGTGTGCTTCCCAAGAGGATAAAAGAGTTTTGCGTAATTGCCACAGTTGAGAAGCTGCTTAATAGTCCGTACATAGCATAGCTGTGGGTCCAAATTCAGGTTTCTCCTTTAAGTAACTCACAAAATAGCCTCCTGTAAATGCCTTTTGCTTATTTAAGTGCTAGCGCTGCCCTCATCACTGGGGGGAGGAGGGGAGAAAGCAGAAATATGAGGTCATGTTCTAGTCACATGGCTGCTGCAGCATCTGTCAACTGTGATACAATTACTAACCCATAACTGTGCATTTATGACATTCAAACATGCTCAGTGAAGTCTCTCCTCCTCCTCTGGTGCTTGCGCTCTTTCTGTACTTAGGGATCATCTTAAAAGTTGTCTAAACAAACCAGTACCATGAATCACACAGCATACATTTTGGCAGTCATTTATTATACTGAATATTGCCATATACCAGGAAAATCACATTCTGAGACTTTGATTAATTAAATCCTTTCCCTGTTGAATGCTTCAGGGCAGTCTCCTGGGTGGGACTGCTTGGAGTGGTGAATTTAACCTCTCTGCTTTGGGAGAGCTCTGAGCCTGCTAGGCTGAGCAGGAGTAAACACAGTCTCCTTCCTAGAGGAGCTGGGATTTGAGACTTTTATTCCAAATTATCTGGCTGAATGATTCCACCTTAGCTGCAGTGTGGCTTCATAGGTGGATATCATTGGACAGAGTAGTATTTTTTTTCATTGACTATTTTGCAATGACAAGAATAGCCAGATTTACTGCAGGTTTTGTCAGGAGTAGTACAGCAGCACACCGGTGTTTTCTATCTCTTTGCAGCCTCATTTCTGTATCACAGAATCAAAAGCAATGCGAGCACAGCGTGAACAGATTCCCATCCTTTGAGTTTCCATTTAAGATGTTTATAAAAAGTAAAGGAAGATTTCTATATTGTGAGCTATGGCAGAGAAGAATATGTGTTTACTAGGAACCCCTCTAATTATTAGACTCTTACATATATTTCATTGTTTAGGGTCCAAAAATATCCTATTGGTTGCAAGTGACATATTCACTAGAAATGTCTGAAACAGTATATATGAGTTCCTGTACGACACAGATCAAGCACCATACGAAGCATTAGCCAAATGCAGAATTTTAAAGTAAAATACAAAAACATTTGTGCTATTCCAAAGTTCAGTGAGATTGACATTGTATCAACAGGGTGCAAGAGCTGATGCTCAGGGAATGTTTCTCTCTGTAGAGTGTTTCTTTTCCCAGAAGTTTATGGCAGATTTTGGCAAACAAAGTTTAGCAGTTTACTGAGTTGAAAGTTGCATTTGCACAATTGCACTTAATAGCTAAGGATGGGACCACCCTCCAGAAATCTTTTTGATGTTTAAAAGCCCATTTATCCATTTTTGCTGCCACAACTGATGGCTATGTGTTCTGCAACAGTAGTATACAGTGTTAAAGCAATTGTTTTCTGCTCATTTAAAACCTGCTGCCTGATAATTTATTAACATTCCAGTTCACATCAGTTCATGTCTATCGCATATATTAAGCAACATAAAACTATTAGTTACATTTTAGGAATTGCATGCTGATACATATACATACAGTCTTCACACTCAGCAAAGAGTCAGAGAGAAAAGTAACCGAGATGTAGAACTGATGGAAAGGACTAGGATCTTTTCCCACAGCATTTAGGCTGTCTCTGACGTTGGTACTGGTGACGTGAGAGAACAGCCGTGTTTTGTAGCTACCTCACAATACCAGCCACATACCCCCAGTGGACTGAAGAAATCCAATAAGAGGGGAACACAAAATTTCAAAAGCTCTTCTAGGTGTTGATTAAAATAAGTGAACAACAGAGGAAGAAAAAAAAAAAAAAAAAAAAAAAAAAGTCACCAATTCCCTCTTGAGGCTTTGAATCCCTTCTGCTTCTGCAGGCCCAGTGGAGATAAACTAGAGGTGCTCAGCCTTAAACTCTTTGCCATATTCTCTAGTTTGAAGGAAGGAAGATGCTTTTGCAGGTAGCAGTGAGCTGAGAGTTAGGACAGGCGATTAGTCACAAGTAGATGAACATACTGAAGTGCCTGGAGAATGTGTTGGGCAATAATGGTTCTGGATGGAAATTGCAGTTGCTGGGAAATTTGTGATCCCTGAGTAATTGTTACAGAGCCTACAAAAACTGGCAGAGGCTCATTGATTAAGATAATATATAAGGGTAAGGATTCTGTGAATGCTGCCAAGGGAGGATTTGAACAGGCCTTGAATACAATTTGCTAGCAAAATCCTTAGTGACTAGCACAGCCCCGACACCAATATCAACAGCAGCTAGAATGAGACCATCCTTTACAAAGCCAAACTTGAATCAGATAAAGCCTCATCCAATACCTGGGTGTTTTAATTAGAAAACATGGCATACATGTAATGTTTGCAACCAGCAGTGGACAGGAATTATATCGCATTGCTTGGCAGAAACTGGAAGTACCTGCCTGAAAGCACTTGCTGTGCAAGAGAATTCAGGAATAAAATATAGCAGAAGACGAGGAGGGCTTTCATACTCATGGCTAGGCATGCTGCCTGTGGCGTGTGAAATGAAGCATGCAAGCTGAAGTCACTTTCTAATGAATTAAGAAGTGGTGTCAGGCCCATCTTCTCACTTTGGCCTGTAAGTGCCATTCAGGCTGCAGGCTGCGAGTTCTCACTGTGTCGGCTGTAACAGTTCAGTGTGTGCTCTTCTGTCCTCTGTTTCTGTCCTTGTTGCTTCTGTCTCTTCTCTTGCTTTCTGCCCCCCTGTAGCAGCTAGGTTTTATTCAGACAGAAATCTCCACGAAGAAGGCAGAACCTTACTATAGACCATAATACAACAGAGCCTCCAGCTGCAGCAAAGTCTCCAGGAGTCGCCTTGTTCTGAATGCATTTGTTTGTGTATGTCTGCTTCTCCATTTATAAATATGCTGTTCAATGAGAGAGATTTCCAGATGCAAGAAATTCTCTGAGAGCTTCCTTAATAGAAAAAGCATTCGATGCTCGAAAGAGCATAGTAACAAGTTGGCACTGCATCTAAGCCTTTTATAACAGTTTAATTCACACCCTCTCTCCAAATGTAAATTAATCCAGATTGGGAAATGTTGGAAATCTGAAGCAACGTATGTAATTTGGTACTAGTCTCGGGGTGGGGAAGGAAGCATAATAGAAAATATCCTCTTAAACCCTTGTGAGAGTATTATGGCACTTTTTTTCAACCCTTCTAGTCTTGAGGGTAACCATGCTACTAACCCTTGAAATGAATCCTACTCACACTTGAAGAGTCAGACCCCCAGATTCAATCCTCAGACCTGCTAAAAGTTCTTCTAGTGCTTGAAGCTTTACAGTTCCCATCTCCACCTTTTCTTCACAGTCACGAGGGCAGAAATTTTAATTAAACCAAAGTAAGGCGGGACTCGTGGAATTATAACTCCACAGCACAGATTTTTGGGAAGAATAAACCTCCCTAAATTCTTAATAAAAACAATATGATAGAAGAATATAGTCTCTGCAAAAAAAAAAAAAAAGCTTCTGTGCATATATAGGAATAACACACACACAGACCCAGTCAGGTCTGGAAATGCTTTGTTCAATTTGCAGTCTAGCGTGGCTGCAATTTTTTGAACCAAGTTTTCCCCTGTAATGATGGCTTTTTAAAAACCAGGCCGTATCCCATTAAAATGTTCTGAGGCATACCCTAGCAGAGCACAAAGGCTGGCTTCCTGCAGGCAGTCAGACAGGTGGCAGGGCATTTACACAAAAGCTGTCATTAGCATAAACACTCCTTTTCTGGTTCTGCTACTGCCTTCTACAGTTAACTCTTTTCCATCCTTTTTCTTGAAAGTATCACTGGATTAGGCCCCTAACCTGGATTTTGCCTGGGAGGTGAGTACGTATTTGTATCATCTCTGGATACCCAGTACCCTGAACTGGTGGAAGGGGATGGGGAGAGAGATGTGGCCCTCACTATCCATGAAGAAATGGTTGGTGACCTGGTACGGCACTTGGATGTGCACAAGTCGATGTGGCCGGATGGGATCCACCCGAGGGTACTGAGAGAACTGGCAGAGGTGCTGGCCAAGCCGCTTACCATCATTTATCAACAGTCCTGGCTATCGGGGGAGGTCCCAGCTGACTGGCGGCTAGCAAATGTGACGCCCATCTACAAGAAGGGCCGGAGGACTGACCCGGGAAACTACAGGCCTGTCAGTTTGACCTCAGTGCCAGGGAAGCTCATGGAGCAGATTATCTCGAGAGTCATCACGCAGCACTTGCAGGGCAAGCACGCGATCAGGCCCAGTCAGCATGGGTTTATGAAGGGCAGGTCCTGCTTGACGAACCTGATCTCCTTCTATGACAAAGTGACGCGCTGGGTGGATGAGGGAAAGGCTGTGGATGTGATCTACCTTGACTTCAGCAAGGCTTTTGACACCATTTCCCACAGCATTCTCCTCAAGAAACTGGCTGCTCTTGGCTTGGACTGGCACACGCTTCGTTGGGTTAGAAACTGGCTGGATAGCCGGGCCCAAAGAGTCGTGGTAAATGGAGTCAAATCCAGGTGGAGGCCGGTCACTAGTGGCGTTCCCCAGGGCTCGGTGCTGGGGCTGGTCCTCTTCAATATCTTAATTGATGATCTGGATGAGGGCATTGAGTGCACCCTCAGTAAGTTTGCAGATGACACCAAGTTAGGTGCGTGTGTCGATCTGCTCGAGGGTAGGAAGGCTCTGCAGGAGGATCTGGAGAGGCTGGACCGATGGGCTGAGGTCAACTGCATGAAGTTCAACAAGGCCAAGTGCCGGGTCCTGCACCTGGGGCGCAATAACCCCAAGCAGAGCTACAGGCTGGGAGATGAGTGGTTGGAGAGCTGCCAGGCAGAGAAGGACCTGGGAGTGATGGCTGATAGTCGGCTGAATATGAGCCAGCAGTGTGCTCAGGTGGCCAAGAAGGCCAACAGCATCCTGGCTTGCATAAGAAACAGTGTGGCCAGCAGGGCCAGGGAGGTGATCGTCCCCCTGTACTCGGCTCTGGTGAGGCCGCACCTCGAGTACTGTGTTCAGTTTTGGGCCCCTCGCTACAAGAAGGACATGGAGGTGCTCGAGCGAGTCCAGAGAAGGGCTACGAAGCTGGTGAGGGGCCTGGAGAACAAGTCTTACGAGGAGCGGCTGAGGGAGCTGGGCTTGTTCAGCCTGGAGAAGAGGAGGCTCAGGGGTGACCTTATCGCTCTCTACAGGTACCTCAAGGGAGGCTGTAGCGAGGTGGGGGTTGGTCTGTTCTCCCACGTGCCTGGTGACAGGACGAGGGGGAATGGGCTAAAATTGCGCCAGGGGAGTTTTAGGTTGGATCTTAGGAAGAACTTCTTTACTGAAAGGGTTGTTAGACATTGGAACGGGCTGCCCAGGGAAGTGGTGGAGTCACCATCCCTGGAGGTCTTTAAAAGACGTTTAGATGTAGAGCTTAGGGATATGGTTTAGTGGGGACTGTTAGTGTTAGGTCAGAGGTTGGACTTGATGATCTTGAGGTCTCTTCCAACCTAGACATTCTGTGATTCTGTGATTCTGTGATTCTGTATAGATGATGCAAATAAGGTTGAAGGTGTTTGGGTTACTACAGATGGCCATTCAAGGAATGAGCAGTGTAGTGCAGGGCTGATTCACTGTGGCTGCAAAGGAAGTAAATTAATGATGATAGAAGTAATTCTTCCATCCATTGTTAATGCAACACCATTGCTCATAAACTCACAAAATTGACTTCCACATATCTGTGCTATGTGCAGTTCTATCAACAGGAAAGAAAATGAGTTTTTTAACTCAAAGTTGTCCATGATTTTGGAGTACTTTGTAAGATCACTGATCATTATGCAATGTTACTATCTTGGGGGTAGGGTGGCCTATTTTACTTTTCTCTGTAGCCTTTACTGGGTGGACTGTTATGCCTGCAAATGTTCACATCCTTAAGTTCCTGTCTGTCTCTTTGGGTTTCTCGTGGTCAGTAACAGTACAGATCCACACACAAGGAAGCAACAACTTCTGTATCTTTTCCAGCTAAAGGGCAGCACAGGCAGTACAGTTCCTCTGTCTGAAAACACTAAGTAGTTTTCTAATGTTTTCTCCGTTTGCATGAAGCAAGATGACCAGTAAGGGAACTGCGATTTGTCTGGAGCCAGCAGACAAATCTAAAACAACTCAGCAAGCTTGAAATTCAGAAGATTTACAGCCATTATTCCCAGCATTTTGGCAGTCATTCTAGCAAATGAATGATCATATTACTTATATTACTTATTTTTGGGAGAGGAATGGGGCACAAGTTGGAACATATGTGAAGATGTTCAGTTTCATTTAAGAATGTGTTCATTTAAAAAGAAGCTCATTTTGACTCAGGAAACAACAGCTCTCTGAAAATATTTTGTCTGGTTCCAATCACACATAATTACTGGTTGCCACAGAAATCTTCCTTTTGGGAGTGTTGGAGTTGTTTGTGCCTGAAATAATTTTGTCCATCTCTTGCTCTACAGCACTGCTCTACAGCACAAAGGCCGTGTCAAATTTACTTCTAAGGCAAGACCTTCTTTGTTCAGATTCCTCCACTGACCAGATGCAGACATCAATGAAGCTGATGTAACTGGGCTGACTCATGCCACCACTGACTTTTTTTCACACTATTGCTATAAGGTAAGATCTAGATCAGGTTTACCTCTCTTGCTTGTGCCCAGCATCAACTGTCTCTTTCCGTAGTGATTTAATGGGTGGTGAACTTGGTCGCAGTGCACTCCTGCATATTCCTGCTTCTCCTTAGCTCAGTGTTTTCTGACTGCCTTTGAAAACAGAACCCATAAAAGCAATAAAGAAAACAGTAAAACAGTGGTAAACCCCACCTGGTATAAAAGATTCAGTCAGCAAGAAAATGTTGCAAACCAAACCACCAGCCCCACACACCAAAGGAAAAAAAAACAACACTCTGCCTTTCTCTCATGCATCTGGTTCTTACTAGAAACCTCAGGACTCCAGTAACTTCAGCTTTTCTTTTTCTTCATGAATCATGGACCAATAAATTGCAAAGATGCCTGCCTAAGTCATATATTGAGGATCAAGGAAAGAGCGAATTTCAGGTCCTTCATTAAAATATCTTCATTTCTTACTGATTGACAAAAACCCTTAATTAAAGCAGAGTTGGGACTTCCTAGCAGTAGCTAGAGCCATTAAAAATATCAGCTTCAACAAAATTCAGAGTTTTGGAAGCCAGGTAATGCAGCGCTTAGGTCAACATTCAGGCAAACTTTATTTTTCCTTCCTGGGAGCTGGCAGCAGGGATGGGGAACTGGCAGTATTTACTCAGTTGAGTGCTGCTGCGTCAGATGGTAGCAGGCTGGGTAAACTGTGCTAGCAGGATATATGGGAGGCCATACTTCACAGCTGGAGCCCCAGCCCCACAGCTCTCATCACTTCTGTGAGCTGGAACAAAAGAGCAATGTATGTATATATAACCTGAGATAACCACCATCTGCCTTTCCTCACTGCTGAGCTCTGTACTTCGTCAGCGCTGGGACACAGGGACGTTTTAGCCACTGTCACTTGGGCAAAGTAGGAAAAATATTCTGTGGGCTTAATAATATATATGGGACCATATATTGTTACCTGTCTAGCAGGGAAGAGAAAATTTAATTATTAAGGAATTGTTTCTATGAAATTGGGTCAGCATATATATGTAAAGGAAGTGTCAGTGTAAATGCTGTGTGCTTTCCCAAAGGGAAGGTGTGCCTGCGCCATAACAGTTACATCCTATGTTCTCTGAAAGATGCTTACTGGAGCAGTGAATTATTTCCATTGCAGATACGTTGAGGCATTGCTATAAAGACTGGAGTTCATACCGTTCTATTATGCTCTGTATTTTCTGGTTTCTCGGAGGTTTGAAATATGCTGAACTCGACTTTATGGAAACAAGTGAGCAATCTTAACCATACATTATTAAATATTTTCTGCAAAGTAATGTTTATAACAGAGACATATTTTTCGTAGATCTTAGAGGTTCTTTGGGTGCTTGTAGTTACCACTGCGACAACAGCGCTACTGAAATGAAGTGAAGGAGACTCTGTGATTGCCAGGCCCTGCTCTCTCTCTTGTATTGGACAGGTGTTACTACCCCTTGCTGAAATACTTGGAAGGTGAATTTTCTGCCAGTGTGATGAGAGAATCCTCTGAAATGATGGCTTCACACTGATTACAACAAACACCTCAGAAGAAAATGACAAGTGTCTCCCCTTCTCCCTTACCTTAATTTCCTATCAGGATATACATAACCCTTCCTGAAAAAACTTCTAGCACTCTCTTCTCTTCCAGCCCTATGAAGCCATTAGCATCTTATAAGCTATCAGCACTTACGGTTTCTCTTTGCTCTCTGACACTCTGCTGTTGCAGGCATGCTTCACAGCAAACAGCTTACATCTAGTATATGTTAGATTCCCCCAACTCTGGGATTTCTGTCCTCAGATCTATTTTGGATTCCCTTCAGCATACTCCACATGCCAAATTACATGACAGGTTGTGGAATAGGACAGCCAAGGAAGGGCTTACTTTTCCCCTCCCAGCACAAGGCAGGTTCAGCTCCTAGAGCAGGACTGAGTGGGGTGACTGCAAGGTTCCCTGCCTTTCCATTCAATTCTCCTCTGCCATGAACCCCTCTTCCCAATATCCCATCCCTCACCATTCCTTACCTCCACATGACACTAGGCATTACAAGCCATGGAAGGAGTCATTATTCCCTAAATAAATCCTGTCCGATTCATGTAACAAGAATACCTTTTCTCTAGTGTGGAGCCAAGGTTAAAGATCTCTGTTCATTCTCCTTTTTGGTACACTGCGGTACATAATAGCCACACTAGACTACTCAGTCTTGAGCACTGCAATGAGTCAGAGGTGCGTATTTCTTAGCAACAGTGAAAGGGATGCTCTGATACTATGGTGATGTATGGAATCATATAGGTAGCGTGAAAAGAGGATGCTAAGTGCTTAGAGGAAGCACCTGCATAGTCCTCTCTCCTGTGCTGGCAATGGTGGTGACTGTAGATGTACAAAAACCCCACCGTGAGATGGATTTTATTTCCAACAAAGTATCTGGTGAACTGCAAGGAATTGTCACTACGTCGGCCTGAGGAAGAGAATTGCTTCCTTTTGACACTTAGCCCAGTGCTAAATAGCTGAGAAGTGATTTATTCTGTTCAGGCCCCTTCGCTGAATAGGGCACCCGAAAAGCCCAGTCCTGAACCGGGGCACCTAGTCGTTCTGAGATATCTAAGGCAATGAAAACCACCCGAACAGCTGACTGGGTGCCAATGTAACCCAAGGGGGGGTTCACCTGGAAAGGAGTGTGGGTGGCAGTAATGTGGAAACTGATGTTGGCAGTAGCTTAGCTAGCTAATCTCTGCAGAACACTGACCCAGTGAAGTTCTTCCTTTCAGAGGAGGAAATGGGTGTCTGAAGAGGCATCTCAACCTCTAGCTCACTTCTTCTGTGCCGTGTCCAGAGCACCTGTGTTAGGATCTTAACTTTTGCCTAAACACATTGCTTAGAATAATGTAATATCCCCTTTAGGGTCACTTTTATCTCCCTTCTTACAAAAGAATTTGTTCATTAGTGTTGCTGCTGAGTTGTCCTTGATTTTAGTCAAGAGGCATTCCTTCTGACAGGAGATCCATTATCTTCACTGCTTCTGCCAGATGGATAGTGTATTTGATAGTCACTTAAATGCTGCTGTTTGGAGCTACAAACAAATCCAAGGAGCTGAGTATCTCCTGAGTGCCTTTGCATGGAAGAAAGTGAGAGAGGAACACCGTGTCTCTGCTTCCTGATTCTCAAACTGTGGGAAGACCAACTGTATCAATCCATATGTGAGATCTTTGCAGAACCTTGCTCCCTGTTGCGGCCCTCCTCCTGTGATATGCAGCAGGTAGGAATGGTTTGGGCACTAATTAGGAATGCAACCTGAAATTTTTAAATCCCTTTAAAAACTTTTGGGAAAAAAAATAAGGGGGTGATTGAAATGTTTAATGAGGTCACTTTTCATTTATCTGACACTACATTCTAACACTATGCTAACTTAAATTGAAACCATAACTATTTAGAAATGGAAATGTTTTGATCTAAAATTATAAAATCTGGATGCTTTGAAGCTGCTGGAACATTTTTCTGCTTCTCCTGAAACATCTTCTTGGAATTCACTTGATTTCACAGTGTCCACTTCAAAGGAGCTGTCTTCTCAGAAAAAAGGGTTCCCCTTACGTATTTTCTTTGACCATCTTTAAAGCTTAAAGTTACTAAGAAAAAGGATGTAGACTGGTCATTGTGACATTTTCCAGTGTCTAGTGCCAAATTTATTTTTAAAATTGTATCTCACTCCCAGCAATGGGCTCTAGTTTTGGCCTTGGTGCCACTGTTTCCCTGCAGGTAAGATACACAGAATGACACTTTCATAAAGTTAATGAAAGGCTCCCGTCTCAGTTACATCCATGCAAAGAGGAAGGAAATCATTTAGGGTGGCTAATAAGGTATCACAAGCTGTAATAGCATAACAGGATAAGACCAGATAATTCAAGAGACCTGTGCAGGGGCTTTCCATGTAACAGAGCACACTTGTTTGCTCCCTGAAGAGAACAAGTGATGTTTTCACTGATTGTGACATTCAGCCCCATTCCAGTAAAAGGACTGCCACAAGTACTGTAAAGAGCAGCTGTGCTCGAACAGATGACTACAGCTGATGGCCTAAAACGTGTCACCCTGTTTTATTCTGATTTTACAGACTGCGTGCCTTCTGCATGGAGACCGTCACCGTATTCATGAAAAACATTGTGAGGGAAGCAAGCACGTAGTCGGGACCCTTTATACTGAGAGGAAATTAGTATCACTGTTCTTGTAAATTATGAAAAAAATATTGGAGATGGAGTAGATGCTGACATTCCAAAAGAATTGTATCTGCAGCTATTGAACTACCTATCAATTTTTAGCACAGTAGAAATAAGTAATGTTTCCTCTGTATTAGCTCTATACAACAATCTCTGCATTACCTAATCGTGAATAGACAAGCAAAACTTAATGATCTGATTCATAAATTGCAGAAATGGTGTTCTCACCGTTTATGATGTCAATAAATCATTCAGACTGAAATACGGGCTTGTGTTATGCCCATTCCGGTATTACCTTCTGCTGCTTACACCACTGAGAGCTCTGTTAGAAAATGAGAGATTGATTGGTCCGAAAGATGATAGGCTGCAAACAGGACATTCAGATGACATTGCCCTTTCTACCGACTTTCACGAAGACTTCACATTTCTTGTAAGCCTGTAAGTATTGTAGAACATCTTAAACCATGGCTCCAATTTTGCAAACACAAAAAGTGCCTAAAAAAATGCATCCTCCAACTGACTTTTGTGGGACTACCATGAGCATTACTCACGTATCATTTGGAGCTATTGCTGGGACCTGGTATTTTCTGGGATCCTTCCTCAAATACTGGCTTCTTCCATAAAGTCTTTTCACCCACCAGGGGAATACCTTCACCTCTGTGGTGAGATGTCACCATTAGTGGCACATGACAATTTGGTGACAAAGTGAGACACAGTGGTTTATCTAGCAGGATCACCAAGAGGATTTGGATGGAGAAACGCTGGAGTGTACTCACAAGAGAGAGTAGCAGCACAATTAATGAATACAACCATTTTGTGTAAATTTAGAGATGAATTTAGAGATATGTTAATAATTCAGGTCGACAGATTGAACTTTATAAAATTTGTTGAGTTTAGTCTAGTTAACACTTACTTCCTGGTTCCATAGACCAAACAGGTTTTTGTTTTGTTCATTTGGTTTGTTGTTGTTTTTGTTTATTTTATTTTATTTTATTTGCTGCTTACAAAGGCCTGTCTCCATCTCTTTTTCTCCCTGCTGCTAATTCACACGAAGGACGTTCTGATTCTTCTTCATGGTCTCAACCCATGTTCTCATTTCCAGAAGCTTGTATACGCCAGAAATTGCTTTCCAATACATATTTATCTTCTGTCATCTAGCTGCATGGTCAACTGTGGGATTTGCATTGATTTCTTCCCTTACAGACTTCCCATAGTTTATTGGATCTTCTCTGCACGTCTCCCTCCATTACTGACCTGAATGTTTCAAATAGGCCTTGCTCCTAAAGGTAGTCTAGCTCTGCTTCCTCCTCACAGCGAGTGCTCTGCCTCACACACATAGAGAGGTCTTACTGAAGTCCTAGAAATTTAAATTCCTAATATGAAAAAAAAAAAAAAAAACACACCTTTTTAGCACTCATATGCAATGCTGAAGTAACTGTTCAGTTCATAAGTTGGAACTAGTCAAAAATTGTCCTTAGAAATAAAAAAAAATCATGAAAAACTAGATTTCTCAGAAATCTTCCTTATTGAATTGCAGTGGGTACTTGCAGGAAAACATCTCCAAAGGGTGAAAAACAAGTACAGTAAACACTCTGTGGATGAAACAGCCTGAGCATTTACAATCCTTGCCTCCTACAGATTTCATAGCGCTATGTTGGCCAGGGGGCTCTTAGGAAGTTTTATGAGGTTCCACTCCTGCAGACATGCTACTCCCAGTGGCTGTGCTGTGTGGCAAGGGGATCCAAGGCGAGCATTTTAGTTTACCAGCTCCGTATCTTCATTTGCTCTAAATATTTAGCGCAGACTAAGTGGCCAGCCGTTGTCTGTGAGATGGAGGAATGGATGAGACTCATTTGGCTGAGATTGTGCAAGTGCAGAATGATGATTACAGGATTTGTGAAGCAACGCTGGCAATTAGGCAAGCACCAGGACAGAGGAAGTACACTTCCCATTGACTGCGCAGCCTGGGGAGCTGCTGCCCAGGGCTGCGGGTGTGGGGAGCTCCTGAACCTCTACTTTTCATCAGCACATGCAGCGAGAAGTAAGTGGACATCACCTGGGACAGTGAGTATGTCACGGAATCAGAGAGTCATTAAGGTTGGAAAAGGCCTTCAAGATCAGCTGGCCCAACCATCACCCTGCACGGTTTCAGCTCCCTTGTGGGTACCTCTACAAGGTGCTGCGAGGTGGCGTGAGTCAGATCACTGTAATGCCATTTTCCTGGGCCTGTTTCCCGAATCCATCCTGAGATGGCTGCTGGTGCAGGACGTACCCGCACGCTGGGCAGAGCTGCTCTCCGGGAGGCCGGTGCACTGAGTCTTGTGCCAGGGATACTGGCTTTCATTCCTAGCTGACATTTTCCAGAGGATTGAAGAAACCCCTCCTGGAGTAAGGCTGGGGAAGCCTCTGCCCGCTCAGGGCTTGGGGTGAGGCTCTGGGTGCACGAGGAGCTCGTGGCTGGGACGCGCTGCGCGCCCCCTCAGAGGTCTCAAGGCGTGCAGGTGGGACCAGCCAAGCAGTGACTTTTCTGTTCCGTCCTGCCGTGAGAGCATGCCTTACTGACAGCTCAGATGAGCTTTTCGCGGCAAGGGACCTGCACTCGAGCACGTCAGACCCAACCCGTCCGGCGCAGCGCTCTCACCGCCACCACAGCGGGCTCGGGGCAGGAGCCTCCCAAAACACTGCCCGGAGGCGACAACGCCCCCCCCCC
>NC_048895.1:29589777-29692647 GCF_011077185.1 Oxyura jamaicensis | reverse complement strand
GGGGGGGCCGCGCCCGGCGGGGGCGCCCGCTGAGGAGAAGGCGGCGGCGGCGGCGGCGATGGCGGGGGGCCCGGCGGCGCGGCGGGGAGCGGCCGCGGGGCCATGAGGGCGGGCTCCGGCCATGGCCCATGGCAGCGCCGCGGTCATGCTCAAGTGCGTGGTGGTGGGGGACGGCGCCGTGGGCAAGACGTGCCTGCTGATGAGCTACGCCAACGACGCCTTCCCCGAGGAGTACGTGCCCACCGTGTTCGACCACTACGCAGGTGAGAGGGGACGGGGACGGCGGGGGCGGCCGCCCGGATCGCCTCGGCTCGGCCCGGCCGCCGCCTCACCGGCTCCGTTTCTCCCTCCTTGCAGTCAGCGTCACCGTGGGGGGCAAGCAGTACCTGCTGGGGCTCTACGACACCGCCGGACAGGTGAGACGCCGAGCTGGCCCCGCAGCACCCCGAGCGCATCGCCCCCAGCCCCGGGGGGAGCGGGCAGCCCCCCGAGAGCCGCTCCTCCCGACGGGGGAGGTGGAACGCAGCCAAATGTCACCCTGGGACGGCGTGTGGGGCAGCCCGGGAGGGGGCTCGGGGCGGGGAGTTTCCTTTCCCCTCGTCTTTTTGCTATTCTAGACAATTGCAGCGGTTCCCCTTGCTGAGGGTGTATGGCGAAAGGCGCTACGTCAGCGCGCATCACGAGCAGTTCGAGCGCCGGACGAGGCGCGTCGGGCCGGGGCAGCAGCGGTGCAGCGCGCCGAGGGCTCCATGGCTCAGCCCCGTCCCCGCTGCATCGGCTTGCACGGCTGCCCCGCTCCCTTACGGCGCTCGCAGCCCTTTGGGGAAGGCTTAGCTGGAACAAAAAAAAACCATCCGTGGTACAGGGCCTGGCCCCGGGAGGTGTAGGAGACTCCCAAGGAGGCCTGGAGTGCATACAGAAAAGCTGCATGGTTTTTTTTTTTTTTTTTGAAAGTTGTGTATTTCTCATATGAAAACTTTTCACAGCGTGAGCGCATGGTTTGGTCTCACATGACCTCAGATGTGCTTCCCTGTTGTAACGAGTAGCTAGTAAACTAATCTCACCGGACTCGTGTAGGCTGAAGCTGTACGTTTTGTCCGAGTTATTCCTGCACTTGATTGAACAGTCACTGACCAAATCAGTGCAACTTTTTAGATCTGCATGCAGCCGTAAGGGAAGCAGCACTCAACCAGTCTTTCTTGTGCTTGTGAGGCCTGAAAACAGTCATAAACTCCATTCGAGGAGAATTATAGGAAACAGCCTCATTTCCAAAAAGCTGGTAGCTGAAGGGTGAGATTCTTACCAAAAGACTGACTTCACCTGCTATAAGCACAAACTAGTCCCATTTATGCAAACTAAGTTCATTTGTTGTTTCTGTCGTAGCCCTGCTTTTCCATAGTAAACGTTTTTTCAAAACACAGCTTGTAAAATACTGCTCAAGTGTGCTACGATACGAGGATCTAGTGCTCAGGCAAATTAAAACTCCACTTAATATGCATCTATTTTTCTATAATAAGCACTGGAAAATATAAAAATAAGCACCTAGCGCTAGCGTACGTATGCATAGCTTATTTGTGGATGCTGTCTCAAACAGCTTGTGCTGACTTGTTACTATTAATGGGAGCGCGTGTTGTCAGCTCTGTGTAACCTTAACTAATGTGGTTTTGTGGTATCCCTCGCTGCCTGAACGTGCTGAGTACCAAACGGAGAGACCTTTGGCCTCCTCTACAGCTAGCAGGGTAAACTGGTCAGTTTGCAGCAAACAGCAAGCAACGGTATTCCTGTTAGCTAAAAAAGCTTTTCAGCGTTAAAATGTGTATCTAGATTTGTAAGAAGTTTAAGTTAGCCTTTTTTTTTTCTTGCCTGAATTGTGAGAAGTTGAAATCCTAAGCTCACATTACAGCTTCTGATGCACCCAGGACCAGATGTTTGCTGTCCTAATTCAGAGGAGCCTTAGCTCATGTAGAGTGTTTTAATAAGGCAACCTTTACAAATATGTCTGGTCTTGGCAAAACTCTCCTTTTAGTCAGCCCTACCAGGTAACATTAACATCTTTACTGTTACTCTCACCCCAGCTCAGCATATGGGGGGAAGTGGGCACCCGGGGCTGGCCACGAAAGCCCCATCCCAACAAGCAGCACAGCTAAGGAGATTCTCACGGGGACCCCATGTAGAGACCCTAGACCAGTGATTTTGTTCTTTTTCCTCCTTCATCAGGGACAGTTTGCTGACAAGCAGTTCTTCTAGAGCCAGGGGATAAAAGAAAGCTTACTTCCAAGTTTAAAGATGTATATAGTTAAGAGCAGAAGAGCCACGAGTTGCTGGTGCCTTCTCCATGTTGAGGAAACAGTCTGCTGCATCTGGTACACGCCTGCTGTTTGTACAGACTTTTGTACAGCTCGGATTCATTGCTGCTCAAAGTCAAGGTTTCTGTGCCAGCGTACGTCAGTGTTTTTATTTCTATTTCTCTCACCCCCAAATAGTTTTACTGTAAAGTACTGGCCTGATAGTATCGTTTTCTCCAGACTTGGCAGCGCACGATTACTGTGGCATCTGAGCAGTTCACTGTCTTCAGAGCGTGCCTGTCCCCAGTCCTGGACAGAGTGAGTTGGTGCGGCCTGCAGGTCTCATCTCCTGGGGCAGGGAGTGTGACCAAGGCTCGGGCTTCTCAGCCGCTCCCAATTCATGCGGCAAGCCCGTGGCAGAGTGAGGAATCAAGACCTTTCGGTTTCTAGCTGGTGCGCAGCAGGCTCATCAGCCTGAAGTACTGACTTATCAGCCTGTGGGTGTCTTTAGCTTGCATGGTTATGTATTTAGCAACTTGTGACAGACTTCTGTTTGGCAGAGGGGCTGTAAGCTGTTGAGTTCATGACACCCAGTATGCGTTTTCTAGCAAGCTTCGTCACAACACAGGCAATCAGAGATAGTAACTGCACCGATCACGTAATGCCTCGCATCTTTGTGCGTTTAAAGTAGGTTGAGAATAAATCCATTAAAGTCCCGTTTTTTCCAGGTTATATATAGCAGGGGAAAAAGACACAGTTCACAAGCTTCAGTCTACACCTAGACAGACCTTCCCCCCTTTGTGTGCGTGCGTGCATCCAGGCACTTTGGCTGAAAATACTGCAGCCATGGTTCAGCAGAAAATAGCCAGTACAGCTGCTGGGCACGGGAGGCTCTCAGAGCCCGTTTGGTTTTGCAGCTGTGGAGGCCGGCTGCTGCTCCAGGGAGGCAGATGGGAACTGGTCCCGGTGGTGGCCCTGCCATCCTGGGGAGGACATTCCTTGGGCAATTCCTCCCAGAGGTGGAGCCACAGCTCCTTTTAGCCTCACTGCTGTGTACAGCCCCTGACTTTGGCTGGCTCTCGGCTCATCCCCTCACTCTTCCACCTCCCCAGAGGATGAGAATGGTGGAGCCTACCTGCATTGCCCAGAGCTGGGAGCAGAGATATGCCTAAGTTTAACCGTGAGGTGCTTGCGATGCTGATGCTTGGGTGCCTTTGGCTTTTCAATCCCCTCTTGCTGAGGGAGAGTAACTGCGTGCTAGTAGTTTTTATGGAGCACGGGTGCGTGGCAAAATAAGCCTGGAAATGGAACTGTGGCTCCATTGGGAGTCTGCTGACTTCACCCTGGTAGAGCGCTTTTGAACTAGGAACAAATGATGATTATTGTGGCCTTTTGTAGTACCAAGCCTAATACTGCCAGCTCTCATGGTAGCAAAACTTTTGGAGAAATGCCTGTCAGCATTCACAGAGGGGCGTGTGTCCCCTTGCCACATCCCAAATGATTGGAGTGACTGGGAGGACACACAACATTTACCTTTAGGGGATTGTGCTTCACACTGAAGCCTGCTACTCAAAAGGGCAGTCAGGGCTCATCCTCCTCTCCTTACCGTTTTATGTGGGATTTTCATTCGTGGTGTGGTCCATTTCCTCCAGTACGTGCTGACCACGTACCTGTGGAAGCCTTGCGGTCTTGGTGTGTTGTGGTGCGAAGGGCTGTCAGAGCTGGAGGCAGGCCAGGAGGAGGCTGGAGCAGACCAGGGTAACTCTCGGTGGCTTCTCAACTGTCACCAAGACAGAAGCTGTGAAACTTGCTAAGCACAGTATGAGAACAAGCCGCTGCCTGGTTTCTTCAGCTCAGGTTTTGGTGGCTACTCTTGCTGCAGCTGCAGCCACCTTAATTCGGATACGCTGATATTTTTTTGTCATTGTAACTGAGTTAAAACTGATGTTAAAAGCGACCTTATATTAAACTTGGTCAGGCTGGTGAAGTGTGTAAAGCTAACTCAAATATTAGCAAGAGCAGCGCCTGCCTTAAGGCCAGGTGTATAAACAAAGGATTATAACTGCGAACGAGCCTGTGGGAAAGAGAGGGATGGAGGCATGGTTATTAAAAAGGATGGACACACAACTTGCAGAGGTTGCTATAAATATGAAACAGCAGTCATCTTTGTAATCTTTGCTGACTGTTTGTCTTGGCTTTGGTAGGTAGTCCAGGTTTAGCAGGTGCCACTTCGGTATCATGAAAGGAGCGGCAGCTGCTGACCACTTTGGCTCCTCTGTTGTGCAACAGGAATTTCCCCCCTCGGACCACAGCCACAGTGCCAAACGCTAACTGGAGCATGCAAGCAGAGTCTCCCACAACCCAAAACCATTGCAGAGTTACAATGGTTGCAATCTGTAGCACAGTTTTGGCAAATCTGAGAATTAAACATTATCCATTAACATTCTGCCCCTTTTCTGTCCCCCCACCCCTCACCTCTCTCCTGCCACGTGTTCCCCCTCACTCCCTTCGCATTGCCACGGCCGGGCCGGCAGCTGCTGCGGCAGCCTGCGAGCCCGCTCTGGGCCGGCGTGCTGTCCTATGAATAGCTCAGCCTCAGCCCTTAGGGATGTTGCCAGCCATGTAGATTGAACGGCTCCGCAGCAGCAACTGGCTGGATGTAGGTGATTGAAAATAGAAACGTGCCTAGATTTCCCCTCTGAAATTCAAGATTTCTAGGCAAAAGGAGGAGGTGACGTGCGTGAGCTTACAGTCTCTATGATGAGAGTTCAGTAGACAAATACTTGAGCAAAAACAGGCTTTCCCTTTGAAGGGAAAGGGACTTTAACATTCAGATTGGCTTTTAAAAATGTTCTTGCAATAATAATAATAATCCCAGTGCCAAGCTTATGTTCCAACACCTTGTTGTGAACTGATTCACACCTTGAAAGTGTCACATTTTTCCTAGAAAGACAGGTAAGTATTATGATCACCAGATGGGGAGTCAGGGATGGGAAGTACTGCTCTGAGTTCCCCAAAGGATCCACTGAATATATGTGGCAAACCCCAGACGTTTGTTTCTTTTTCAGAGTGTCCAAAGCACCACAGCATTTCTGAAGGTTGGGACCGAGTTATCTTAAAACCAAACGTAAGGGTTTTGTTTGAAAATGTAGATCCAGAATGTCTTGGCCAAGGGAGCTAACAGCAGGCTGAAGTAAAGAGCCCAAAGCAAACCAAGTGTGACAAGTTCTCTGAAACTTCCATTTACGATAAAAGCACATGTTTATGAAGTATTGACCTAGGGAGGCTCTAGCTAAGCACTGATCATGTAGTCAAGTAAAAATGTTTCTTTTTCTGGGTTTAGGCTGTGACAGAGTTCTCTCTGAATTTTGCTCATTTATGATTTCTTTGAGGTACAGTGCCCTGTTTCTATGCTATCCAAACACCACAATCTAAAAAGGCAATCCTGAGTGCAAGTAATAATTGTTGCTTTTCCAGTATAATGTTATTGCATATCCTCTCACTTCCAATGTGAAGGTGGTGTGTGCACCTGCATCATGTAATTACCATATAACCTATGCTGTACCGAAGGCAGCATGTGGTGGGACTGGGTGAGGTGGCAGGAGCTGGCAGGGAGACCCAGGTAAATATAAGGCTCAAAAATGCACTATTTTCATTTTTCATTTATAGTTTAGCTCCTGAGTCAGCCTCAAAACTACACCTTCAAATAAGCCAAACATAACCAAGAGTACTGCCTCCACAGCAAAGACCTTTCTCCCAATCAATTACTTGGCGAGAAACAGTGCAAAAGGACTTATAACGTCAGCAAGGGTCTGATCCACAGCTCTGTGTCAGCAGGCACCCTACTGCTGAGCTCAGAGTGCTTTGTTCCCGTTCCTTTATTGCGAACACGCGGACAAAGTGGACATAAAACTTAGTAGCAATACCAGTATTTTCTCAGTCCCAGGCATTCAAAATTATGAGTCAGCTATTCCTATCCCCAGACCACACTATGAAGCACCTAAAAACCTAGAAAAGGAAAATAGATGGAGAATTTTTCTTTTGCCCTTTGCTGGAAGTGGTTTTCCTTTAAGCCTTTGGGTTTTGTATGTTCAGGTTTTCTCTGTGTCTGCAGGGGACGGGAAACATCTCTCATTTAAAAGTGAAAAGCATGTTATTTTTCTTCATGTAATTGTCATACTCCATGAACCTGGGCTTTAAGAAATAATATAAAACACTGATTCAAAATCTTGAAGTTTTACTGGGAATTATATATATAAAAAAATATTGGTAAAATGGATGCCCTGGGGCAGAGATTCGGGACTTCTTTTAACCTACAAATTAGCAGTTACATTTCTAACAAAACCATGGCTCCTCTAATTAAAATAAAAATAAAAATAGGTGAACTGGGCCAAAGAGGAGGGGAATGACATCTTTTTACTTCTCTGTTCTGCTGTGGTTTTATAAGCAGTCGGTTGGTTTGGATTGGTGACTGGGTGATCTGTGTTAAGAAAAATGCCTGAATGCTACGTGACGCTTCCAGCGCTTCTGTAAAGGTTGTGTCAGTTGACTCATGAGCTGCTGCTGTCCTCGTCCTCTTTTAATTTCTGCTGCATTCATTCTTTGGCACGTGGACAGGGATTCTTAGCAGCAACCGGCACTTGCTGGTGTTTGTATGAAAATGCAGGTGGCAATGTAATTCTCCAGAGCAAAGGAACATCTGTCAGCATCCTAGGTGAGCTTATTGCATTAGATGAATGAAACACAGACTGAATGTGCCTCAAGCAGCTTGTGCTCTAAATCAGATGCAGCTGTGAATGCTAAAAGATCATGTGTAGGGCTCATTGCCCCGGGTTGGCCTGATGTCCAGTTTGGATGCAGTGCTGGAGTGAATGTGTGCTGGAGTGAATGAGTGCTGGATGCCAGGAGCAACTTGGGCTGTATCTTTACTTGGTACCCACAGATAGCCCACCCATGGGCAGTGGGGTAGCTGCCATATTCCTCTCTTCAGAAAGAGAAACCCTAAGAGGCTTTTCAGCTGCCTTAGCATCTGCTGCAGTGAAACGGTTGGGTGTTTTACCACATTCTTCGATGGCAGCTGTTAGCCATGACACATTGGGGCTTGAAGTAAAATGAGATGCAGAAGACTCCTAGGAACACCTTTAATTCCAGAAACTTTCACCATGATGCATTTATGGAGTGCACATGATGGCAAAGGTACTCTGGCAGTTTATGCCCTCTAAGCACTGCGTGATGGGAATTAATCTTGAGGAGTCAGTGTGATGAAGTCTTAGTCTTCTAGCTTATAAAGCTGTTTCTCAGCACTGGACTGAAGAATGTGCTTTTGGGGTTTATTTGTAAAAACTGAAAGGGAGTGGGACCCCTAACTGACCAGTCTTTGTTGCCATGACACAGATAACTGTATTAAACCACCTCTATTCCATGGCTTGTTTTCTCAGTGGAAACAGACTTCTTGACAGTCATTTTCTCCTCTAAAAATACACTGAAAAAACCCATCTTCCCTAACAGCAGGGTCTGCTGAGGGTCTGATCAGATCCTCTGTGCCTGGGTGAATTTGTTTTTCTCTGATTACCCAATGTGAAAGAATGAAAAAGCCTGTCTGTTCATGGCTGCACTCACCAAAACTGGGGTGAATTCCTTTCGCAGAGGAAGTGTGAAACTGGTGTAGGAAGAGTGTTACTCAGAAGGTCACTGAGTGTGAGAAGGAAGCCAGCACAGCGCCTCAGACCTGCGATTTCTGCTGGATAACAAGTGAAAGGGCTTGCCCACGGCAGTCACCCTGCCGGTTCTTAGGAGCTCCATAGTGGCTGAGCAACTGCTATAGGTGTGTTCAAGTGAAAGTGTGCTCACTGATAGTGCTTGCAGTCTGCTGAATCCATGTTCTGTTGTTCCAGATGCTAAAACAGTAAGTTGTGCAGAGAAAAATCTGACTTTTACTTTTAGAACACCAGGAAGAGGCCAGCAAGTTAATGTGGCGATGGAGAGCAGTGTTTTGTTGAGCCTGTCTACGCAAATTGTTTAGCATCACCACATGCCAAGACGTAGGATTTGGACGGTATTTAATCCCACATTAAGATGGGGATCAATTTTGATCAATTAAAGGCAATTTTATATATAAGAAAGGGCATATTCCATCCTTGTCTCAAGGCTCTAAAATCCATCTTAATAGGCTCCATCTTTCAGCTAGTTATTTCTCTATATAGAAAAGCATTTCAGACATGTAAGCAGCTGCGTAGTTCTCAGATATGCCAGAAGGGAAGTTCTGTCAGAAAAAAAATCATAATTCGCAAACACTGGGCTTTTTCAATGTATAATTCATACGTCCTTTGAACAGCCCTCCTCACAGGAATTTAGAGATGGATTTAGATCAGTTTTCTTCATTTTTAGAATACAATGGGAGAGCACTTAGCCTGTCTTCTTGCTATAAATTAAAAATAGCTGCTGGACCCAAATCAGCCGCTTTCTGCATTCCCTGGGAAACCTGTGTGAACAGGCCACGCCAGGGCGACTCTGCCCTCTTGGGAAGTGCAGGCCACATCCCCAGAAGCCAGCAAAGGTCCTGGGGCCCCGTGGCGTTCTTTCTCCCTGCAACCAGGCAGTGATCACCAGACCCTGTTTTGCACGTCCCGAAACTAGGGGCAGCTGTAGGTTGTCTACAGATGTAGGCAACCACAAAATCGAACGTAGCGATCTGCGTGACAGGGCCTGGGCTGCAGGACGGGACCAGCAGCGGTTCCAGGCCATGCTGCGTCAGGCCGAGCTGTGGCTTGCCAAGCGGGCCCGCAAGTGCGCTGTGAAGGGCTATGGAGCACACGCAGCCCATGCCAAAATGCTGTAGAGAGCTGGTTTTTAAGGCAGGGAAGCAATTTTTACTTTGTATAGGGCAGTACAGACCACTTCCCTCTCTCTCCTCCCCCACCAAGTACGTAGTAGAATCAGAAACCACAGCGTGGTTCAGCCCGGCACCCGAAACCTGCTTCCTGCCATGCTTCTGGGCAGGCAGCTGCTCACTAGTGCTTATGGCAGGGCTGCGGATCAGCCTCTAATTCCAAATAGTCTGAGGGACACAGTAGGATCTGCCCACTGGGGTAGCTGTGAGCTGCTGCTAAGTCCCTGGGGCTGCGTTAGACACCACAGCTGTTACGGTTCGCTCATTACGTTTACCAAAATACTACCGGGGGGCCTACTGAAATGGAAATTTATTTACAGGGAGGAAAACTATGCACACTGCAACCTTGGATAGGTTTGAAACACTCCAAAAATGGTAAAATTAGAGTTTGGCAATCTGCATGGATTGTGTAATTTTGTATATATTTGTATTTCCAACCGTCCTACTACGAAACAGATTACAACGTGGTCTTACAGCTGGGATTTCTGCTCCACAGAAACCAGCTCGTTACGCATGTGTGCCTCACTGAGACCCTGTGAGCAGCGGTTGTCATTGCCCTGCGCTATACGAAGGCTGGATTCCTCTAGCAACTACGCCTGACGTCTATTTTAGGCTTCCTCTCTAAAAACAGATGGTTGGGAGCGAGAACCTCCTCTTGTGATTGCTGTTGTAAGCTGTGAAAGCAACAGATGGTTGCTAACGCAGAGGCACAAACCCAGAGTTGTCAAGTTCCAGTTTTTCTTCCAGTGGTGCAGGCTTTATTTTGTTCCCCTCCATCCACCTTTTACCTTCTCAGAATATAAAAGAAATAGGCTTCTCCTTTTGTTTAATAAGAGTATGTCAGCATTATGTGACTGGAGATGCGTTTCTTTCCAAGTCATTATCTTTGTTTCTGTCAGAGTACAAAAGTGAGGCCTGAATTCAGACCCAAGCATGACACGCCTTGCTCAGGGCCCCAGCCACTGATGTTAATGAAGTACCGGAATTTGGTTTCTGATGGTTGTTTAAAGACACCAGCCTTCATATTTGCAAGGAAAACAAAATGATCTAGGTTCACATCTTGTTCACTGTCTGTAACAGCAGACCTTAGAGGTATGCATTTCCCAAGATGTCTTGGTCAAGGTGTGGGACAGTACTGACTGCACGAAGGCTCCTCTAATTGTCCTTCATTTCTCCTAATGGGATACAGAGACCCTAATCCCGTTCCAGAGGCCTGTGGTCTCACAGTATTGAGAGAGGGGTAAGGATCTCGGTCCCCACCACTTCAGCTTGGTCAGGGAAGAGGGGGACGCCATAAAACAGGGGCTCTACTACTGTGGGATCACAGGTATGCCTGCACCTCTGCGTTCAGTTTTCTGATAAACCAAACAAAATCATGCTTATGAGATTATTAGACTTCAGTTTTGTCTGAGTTTATTTTTTAAAAATACCCCATTGCACGTAAGCTGTGTACATCAAAAGCTTTTGGAGTGCTTTGCAAAGACTAATGCATTATTAAGCTGGCAAACCCCTCTGGGACACCCTAACAGATGGGAAGATGCAAGTAGAGACAGAATAATAATTTGCTCAGGGCGACATATTATGTGAGTTGCAGAGTTAGGAATACAGTTTTTGTGTTCTTAACTGTGCCTCCCAGATGATATCCATGGAATTGGGCAAAAGTATTACTTTAAAATCAATTAGACAACTTGAAATGCAGCACTGATTTCTGCTTTTAGTTTGAGCAAACCTTTGCAATAAGACCAATACACTTTTGCAGAAATGCAAGGCCATTCTTTAGTCTACATGCAAAAAGTTCCTCTATTTTTGAGAAGTTAAAGGTCAGGAAAAGAAATAGCCAAATTTTGGATGCATTAAGACAAGTCCACCTGAACATCCAAAATACGGTGAAAAACAGCGATTCAGTACTCTAGCACAAGGCAGCAGAAAACCTGAGAGGCAGATAATGAGTTACTATAGCAGATGGAAAGGGAGACCTAAAGGAGAGACTTTAAGGAGCTGAAGATACAGCCAATGCTACATTTACCCATAGAAAATCAAAACTAGAGGGAAATGAAAATTTAAAAATCTGGATTTCCATTGTCCACTCCTAAAAACAAAACAGAACAGAACAAAACAAAACCAACCCCAAGCCTGTCCTTCCCAGCTTGTAGCTGAGAAGCCGAGTCACTCGTTCCTCCATCTTGTCTCCTTTCCCGTGTCTCATCTCTGTTGGCAGCTGTCCTGGGTTACTGCAGAGGTACTATTTAAAAGACAGATGCTCCTGTGGCAATTTAGTGCCTTCAAGAGGGTGTCCATAGAAGATCACAGCACCATATAAAGTTAATTAAGCCAACATACTTGCATCCAATTTGCTTAAAGTTATTACAATTCTTATATTTTCAGCATGTTTTTTCTATCTGTATTTATCTGCTTCAGCAAACCGTGAACAATATTGTTTTAAAGTCCAGCAAATATTGGAGAAGGAGACATTTCAGTAGAGTCTGGAATTTTTGAGAGCTTAGTGCGTATTCTGATCCTTAGTGGCTTTCCTACCCATCTTACTTATATTCTTAAAATATTCCAGTTAAATTCTTTAAATATTTTAATGCCTAAATATATAGGCAGTGCCTCCCCCAATTAGATTGGAAGTTTAATTGCTGTACAGCACGGTGTGTACATGCACTCAAATTGGAATTTATGTTGACTGACTAGGATAATTGGATTTTGCCATTGCATTTAATTTTAGAATAAGCCACATTTATTTTCCTTATACTAGATTCAGGAAATAAATTATAATTGAAGCGATCAGATTTTTTTCCAGGCTTCTCTAATACTCAGCCTAAATTCATATGGTACTTCAGATTCTTTTACCAAGGGCAGCAGTAAGTCAGAGAAAGCTTTCAGTTTGGATTGTTATTTTCTGGGGATTTGTTGGGGAGCAGAAGGAGCCTTTACACACAGACGGCCCACTAGATGCTGCTAACATTGAAGCCAGGCTCTCTCTTATGAGGATGCAGGACTGGGAAAACAAACAGCCAAGTTTTGGATGCTTTAAAACTGATCATGTGGGGGTAGATTACATGAGAATTACCTGTCTTAACTAAAACAAGCGGTGGTAGGCCATTATGAGTATCAACGTGAACATAATTTTCATAGCACAGGTGAGGTTTAAACGAGAGCCTGACAGCACTGGTTTGTTTCAAGCAGCAGGCTTAGTGGGTATAGCCAAATTCTCTGTTAATTTAAGCGTCAATGCAGTGAAGTCACTGTAGCGAATACCACGTACATCTTTGGCTGTGGTACATAAAGTATCCAATCACACTGTACTTGCCTTCAGTTTAACATCTTAATTACGCAGGGTGGACCCACCGCTTGCCCAGTGCAGACGGAGCAGGGTATAAATCAAAAGGCATATAAATAGATGAGGGACAGGAAAGATCAGCAATGAGCACTCCTTAAAAAGCACTAAACATGCTCACTCACGGATGACCACTGGTGAACGCTTGGGAAGTAAGGTGCACTACCAAGATGTGGCCAAATGTACAAGGATTTGTATCCAATGGGTCTTAAAAACGATAAACTAAAGGTAAAAGTTCTGAAATTAATCATGCAAAGGTAACTTGGCTTTGGGATTCGCAAATGATGAGTATTTGCCAAGAATAAACAGTCAGTCTGTAATTTGAAATGGATTAACTAACGGGTATCTTAATGGCAGTGGACTAGCAGTAATTTCTGGTGACAGTAAAATGTTTTCTCCATTCCAATATTTAACGCAGACAGTATTGTAACACAGGTGAGAGACTTTTACAAACCATGGAGTGTAGTGAAGGAAATTCTTTGGTGGTAGGAATAAATTAGGACTTCATACTGCTTTTTATTTTTTTAAGAAAAACTTTTCAGTAATATCCAGCATATGATTTAGTAGAGCTGAATTGGAGAGCAACTGATGGATCTGTGCGAGTGTTCTTGCATGCAGATTTCATACTCTGGGACCTGTCTAATTTGCAGTTGGGAAGCTTCCTTAAGAATTTTGATCTCCACCCTAGAAAACAGAGTGGCAACTCTGAGCTGGCTCTAAGTGAAACATAAAATACACACACACACAAACAATTGAATGTTGAATACTTTTGATCCACAGTTGTGATTAAAAAAAAAAAATAATTTCTGCTTTCTATGATGAATAGCCACAATTGCTCAAAAGACAAGCTTACTAGGTTTTTCTTCTGGAACAGGACAGGACCCGAACACTAGCAGAGAAACAGCAGATCTTCCAAAAGGGCTGTCAAACATTTCACAGTAGTTTCAGCTACTGGGGCTGTGAAATGGTGTGTCCATGTTTACAGTTCAGCATGGTCTGGCTTCCTGACAAAACTGCGGAGTATATAGGACTGGCAGTGAAGTCTGTATAACCAAAATTGCACATGAGGACACCAAAGAGTGCTGGCCAATGGTTGCCTCCTTGCTAGTGTAGAATCTCCTCCTGTGCTTGCTCTCACACGTCTTTTCTCGTCTCTTCTCTGTTTTCACGGTAACAGTCCTCCTCCCGTAGCTGCTGACTTCCAGATGAAAAGATGGGTCTAGCAGAAGCTGTTCTGAGGAAGGAAGTTCTCACATGTTTTCTAAATTCTACTGACACAACCTGAAAAACCTAACATTTAATCAAAGAAGGGCTATTTTGAGGGTGCAACTACAGGTTAATAATCTGGTAATGTGACAGCTGCCAAGGAAACGAAAATTGGATTTTCTGGCTTGTTTCAAACATGCAGTTGAATTACTTTTCTGTCTGCATTTAATGAACAAGTAATTCTGGTATTTGTGTGATTCAGTTAAGATGGGGAGCTTACGTGGGGAAGGGAGAGGCTGCCTAGCCCCCTGATTAACTATGCACTGGTGTTTATTGTAGAAGAGAAGGCAGAAACCTGTCATCCTTCACTGTCTTGGCAGTGACAGGGCTCAGAATTTGTGATATATATTACGAAACAGAAGACTAAGGTAGGAATACTAGGGCAGATTTGCTGCTACAGACCAAAAGAATCCTTGCAAAAAGAAGCTGGGGCGTATCCCTTCCTGGCCTTAGCTAAAATATATGGCAAAACCCACTTTCTTTCTCTTGCTAGAGGGACTGTGTCTGTTTGACAGCAATGCTTAGGAGCAATGCTCCTAAGTACCTCTGTTGCCAGGTACTGTATGCACTGGCAATAGGACTGGGGGCTTTAAATGCTGTGGCTCTAAATGACCCAAATAATAATCTTTTCAAACAGACATGTTCTTCCCAAAGGGCATTAATGTTCCCTTGATAGTGGTCTTGATCTTTAATTCTGTTCCTTCCCACTGGTTGCTGAGCTTGCTTACAGAAAGCAGAGTCGGGGCAAAGGAGCTCCCTTCTGATCCTTCCTTCCTCTGCCCTGACCATTAGTAGCACAGGACAGTAAAAACTGAGCCAGAAAGAAAATTTTAAGGAGGAACTCAAGTGTCACTTCTACATACAATCCAAACGAGCACATTTAAGTTAAGTGCATTAAATAGCCTTCATCTAGCCTAGCTTTGTGTAACCAGGATGGCTCTGTAGCAGTCACATCTGCTTACTTTTCTTTGGTCAAACAGATACCAACTTTTGATCTGCAAGTATGTCTGGACTGTAAACATTTTTTTTTTCTTTAAATGAAAACTTTTCAAAGAGCAATGTTCCGTATATTCTATTACAGAGGTAAGTTTCTATTGGTTTTAACACTGAGATTATTTTTAATATTTACATTCACATGTACTTACTCTTCTGTGCAGATTTTGTTCTAACAGCCACAGTAACTAACCTGGAAGAGTTGTAAACACTCAGAAAGTTTGCTTCAACAACCTTCCTGAAATAGGAGTACAGTTCCTGAATATACAATTAATGAAATACAAACAACAATTTAGGATTGCAGATAACAGAATTTTTCTTTCTCAGGAAGACTATGATCGTCTGAGACCTTTATCTTATCCTATGACCGATGTCTTCCTTATCTGCTTCTCAGTGGTAAACCCTGCTTCATTTCAAAACGTGAAGGAAGAATGGGTACCAGAGTTGAAGGAGTATGCACCTAATGTTCCCTTTTTACTAGTAGGAACACAGGTATATCTGTTTCTGTTTTAGTTTATTTAAAGCAGTCAGTTCATTGTATGGTTTCCTTGGGCTGAAAGTTCAAGTCCAGCAGGACCTGAGCAGCACCTCCTTCTGGCTTTGCAGAACAGCACTAACAATTGCCAGAAGAGTAGATGTGTATTGTTCTCTAATAAGTGACTTTCATTTTGTTAAAATCTGTACATTGTGAACAGGGTGGCAAGATTGGCTGCATCCCTCAGGGTGACTTTCTGTAAAAGTCATGGGACTTACTGAATAGAATTGTCTGTTCATACTAACAGAACTATTGTAGGAATAAAGGTTGTTTATCTAATAAATCTTCAATGTTACTTGGAATACTTTGGTCGGCAACTACTGCTCATATCCATTATTTATGGAAGCAAAGGATCAAGGGGAGAATTGAGACAACTTCCTCTTGCTTCTTGTGGGCCATGGCCTGGACTTCAATTATGAAGTGACCAACATGTTGCTATTATATTTGGGTTAATTTTGCTGCCACTGCTAGATAAACTTTCTGGTAATCTAATACCAGACATTTAAACATTCAGCTCTTCAAGCTGAATTAGGGAATAAATGTTTGGACCTTCTGGATTAAAAGTATCTCACAGCTTAAATTTCCAGAGCTTTTGAATCAGTACAGATCCACGATCTGTACCATGACGTGACACCTTTTTTTTGTACATGCAATACTCCATTAAATAATGATGCTCTAAAATGAGGATGTCATATAACCTGCTGACTTTTATTTAGAAAAACTATTCCAACATGACTTCAATCTTTCTTGCTAGATTGATCTTCGTGATGACCCAAAAACTCTGGCAAGACTGAATGATATGAAAGAGAAGCCTTTATCTGTGGAGCAAGGACAGAAATTAGCAAAAGAGGTAAACTGGATACTCCTAAATGAAATCAAGTAGCAAAGAAGCAAAAACACACATCTGTTTTCACTTGACTTTTCTTTCTTTACATTTCTTTTACCAGCCAGCATATGAAACCTGATGACTGGTTACCAGTTAGCAATATTTACTTTTATCATTGAAAAAAGCTAAGAAACAGCCCTATGGAATAGCACTACACTATTAGTAATAGTTCTAACTCTATGTCTAAAAACTCCTTAAAAACTATGTAAGTGTGAATCAGAGAGAATTAAAATAAAAAACTCACAGAATGATTGAGGTTGCAAGGGACCCTTGGAGGTCATCTTGTCCAAGCCCCATTTTGAAGCAAGATGTTGAAAGCATTTCTAGGAAATGATTTCAGAATGCTATACACTGTTTTAACACACTGCATGGATACTGTTTATCAGGACAGTTTTAGAGAGACTTTTTTAAAAACATAAATTAGTTATATTGTTCTTTTTTGCTAATTATCAGAAATGCCTGAGGACCCCACTGCCAATACAAAGAGTTTATTTAATATGCTTTCTTTATAAACCAAAGCAGCTTAAATACATACAAATGTATCTTACAGGGGGAAGCACGTTCAGATAAATTTTCAAGATCACAGCCAAACTTCATGGTGTCACTATAGAAACAAATTTCTGACATGCGCAGATCTGAACAGCTGAAGTAGATCGCTACTGAATTAACTTATTTTCTTGACAGATAGGAGCCTACTGCTATGTGGAGTGTTCAGCTTTAACGCAGAAGGGACTGAAGACTGTTTTTGATGAAGCTATTATAGCCATTCTGACTCCAAAGAAACACGCGGTGAAGAAGAGGATAGGCTCAAGATGCATAAACTGCTGTTTAATCACGTGAGATACATTTGACAACGGCCAGGCTTACTGTGAAATTCTACTGAATTTAAATACAACGCATTAAGGTACACGGCGAACTTGTTTGAAAGCTAAAACTACGATTCTGCCTTCTACAACCAGTGAAATCCGGAGGAATAAAATCAAACTCAATGAACTTGTAATAAGAAGCCACCATGTCTGTTACAAATATTTTATTAAGACTGGAAGGTACAATCTCTCAGGGTTACATAGTCTAGAGGAAGCAAAAACTGCACCATGTTGAAACAGCATCTGTGTGATGCTACTGTGTGGAGATGCTTGGCCTGAAATACTCTAACTGAATTTGGATAGTCTTCTGCTTTGACTACATATATACATATATATCTAAAAAACAAAACAAAACCCAACAAAAAACGTTTGCACAGTCTGTATGGAATCTGCACAAAGAAATACCTTGTCTCTCTTTGCTCCAGTTATCTGCTTTTGTATGTAAGCTGCTTCCGGTTCCAGTGTATCCACAGAGGTGCAATAATCAGACCAGCCACATAGCCAAAGGTAGCTCCGAGGGAACAGGAAATGGGCCATACCTGAGGGAGAATGCAAGGTAAAAACAGACATTGAGAAAAATATTTGTGGTTTTTTGTACGTTGTGAGCACAAATTCTCAGTGTAACCTAGGTACTGAAAGACAATGCAGTCTCGTTCTGCTTTAAAGCTTGATGTGCTTTCCTAAAAATGCCAAAAGTGTAACAGTCGTACATGCATCTTCATGAACACTAAATGCTGTTGTACAGTTTTTTAATTAATACACATTAAAACGTAACCAGGCTTCTGGCTATTGCAGACATTAGTTTGATATTCCCAAAACTATGTGAAAAACTTGGAAGTATTTATATCCCATGAAGTGTTCAGCTAACCTAACTTCCTGTTCTGCTGCACACGCTGGGAAACCTGAAGATTTCTTTGTGACAGTCGGACTCGATTATCTTTGTAGGTCCCTTCCAACTGAAACTATTCTATTCTAAGTCTGCCTCTTTCAGTCTTTCCTTCCAATTTCTCAAGACATTCTGAAACTTTCAGAGGTGTGTCTAAATGAACTACTCAAGTAAGGACAGAGATTAATAGAGGGTTTTTCTTTTGGTCTTGAAAAGTAGGCAAAGGGATGAGTTTCCCTTTGGGTAGCAGAAGGAAGGGAACGTAAATTTAGAAACTGAACATTGCACCCAGTTCAGGAAAAACATTGTATTTTATAATATAACATAGAATATAAAACATAAAAATGTTGAAGACTCTAGGAGTGTTTTAATTATAAGCTCTATTTCGTAACATGAGAACAGGGAACTGACTCAATACAGCTGACTCACTTTCACAAAGCATCTAGTATTGAAGAGAAGTAATGGATGGACCCCTCGTCCCCTTTTAAATTGGTATTGATTTGCACGGAAGAAGGGCCAAAACAAAACTGCAACCATTCTATCTTCAAATGTAGCATATTTTACCAGTCAACTTACATGCTGCATTTGATGAGGGTCCCAACTAAGCTGGCAATTAAAAATATTTATTGTAGAAAAAAACTGAATTCCCAACCCTCTTCAAAATTCTCCTTTGCACATTGCAGGGTCAGTTTTGCACTTCCTGCTGTACAGTTCGTAAGCGAGTGCAGACTGCACTCTCCTATTCTTTATTTTTTAAATTAAGGGGGATTTTCCCACCTTCTATAGTACTTGAGACTGAGAAATGCACTAGACATTAAAGAATATATCCACATCTCAGTGCCCAGGCTTTTTTCCTACATCATTTTGACTGGCGATTCATGACTATCAAATGAATTTACTCTTAATGGTACTGGTTCCTCCTTTCACTCATTTTCCTAGCTGTAATTCTTCTCCATACTTCATTATCACTCAGAGAAATATATTTATTCATCTCCTTCAATCATTGGAATTTTTACTAGGAATAGGAGTAACTTATTTTGTCCTCTGCTGTTTCATCTTCACATTCCTTAGCATTTGCAGTTTTATATATTATTTGGAGGTCTTAAGGAGTGTAGCAAAGATGACTATAAACAAGGTGCCTTAGGTACTCTTTATTGACCTTGTTTCATTCTTCCATTTCCGGACATTGTCTCTCTGCTACTTGGTTTTGTTGCCAGAATGTTTTGGCTGGTGCCTCTCAAACCAAAGACTTGCTTGTTTCCATTCATTTAACAGTGGCATTGTAGATCTTCGATAAAAAACCTTGAGATGCTTTGGCATGGTAAGATATTACATGTATTTAAAACTCACATGACTTTGTGGCCTTGGCTAAACTTATGCTTCAGGTAGATCTTTTCAACTTTTAAATAAAATTTAATCAAGTTATTTCTAGCATTTTGCAGGCTATTACGTGTGTGTAAAGAACAAAGCAAAAAAACCTCCCTGTGACCCCAGCTGCTCACTCAGTAACATTTGGTGGAAACAGCAATCAAACTCTCTTATCTGCTGGTGAAGTCGAATACCACTCTAATATCTACAAAACTATGGACAGAGGCTTCACAAGTCACTGGTCTTTTTTGCATCAAATTCTCTATCTGTGAGCGATCAATGATCCTTCATTAAATTTTACCTACATTAGGTCAATCTGTAGTTGCCTATTTGCTTTTCACAAGTGTAACTAGATGTCAGACTCTGAATTTGTCGTGTTCCCATAACCCGTAAATCAATATCCCTGGTGACCCATTCACCCTGTATCTTTTGGTATTTTGTGTATAGTGGGCAATTGTTGCTACAATTAAAAGGATCTCTGTTGATTGTTGTAGCTTCTTTTCCTGACTGAAGTGCAACTTGGAGCAGTTTCTCAAGGGTTTTTCTGAATTATGTAACCGTCAATGTTACTGATACCTCCATCTGCCCTCCAAACCATTTGGTTTTTGCTTTGCTTGTTAAAAATCAGTGTTACCTCACAGAAGTTGCAGGCTGTCTCACTTAATGCACGACCTCTGAAATCCAACCCGCACCAATGGCAGCCAGCAAAGGTAAGGAAGGGTTAAAGGCAAGAAACTATACAACACTCCTTCTCACTGGCCGTGAATGAGAGAAAAGAAACACCACCCTTCTAGTGCCACAAAAGGGTACTAGGGCAGGTACATTATTGTGTTGTGTACCTTACATTGGTCAAATGGCCCAAAATAGTTCTGAAGGCAGACTGATTGGCCTTAAAACTCCCTAAGCACAGGAGTTAAAAGCCTGGATTTAAGAGAATTGCTGTGCTTATGCTATTTTTGCTAACCCTTGAAGCAGGGCAAAAAACAAACGAACAGGTGATGATACTAGCTCGGCACCTTTTATTCCTGACTGCTGGCCTTTGGACTATTTATAGCCAGATGCACTCAAGGGTATATCTAAAGAAGCAAATTATCAAAGACAGATTAAGATGCGGCTCTTAAGCCCATCAGCTGCACTGAAATAACAGTCCTGGATGCTTTTTGCTCTGTGGCAAATGCAGTGCAGTTCGTCTAAGAAAGCGGATTGCTTTCCTTTGCATTAGCTGCTGGCCTCATTCTTCTGAGATCCAATCACTTTCCACTGGACCTTCTAAAATGAACTTCATGTGCACGATCAGTCTGCTTTTGCCCTATCTTCAATATTTTCTCTTAAACTTGGTTTGGCATCCCTGACTTGGTTTAACTAAGCAATAAATGTCTACGCAGCTGACACCCGCCTGCCTTTTTCAAGAGTTTCCATTCCACTTGTTTAATGTACCCAACTTGTAACACAGCCCTTTCTCCTTCTGAGCACCACTCAGCTCAGTTTCTCCTACTTCATGCCCCTTTTTGCCGTGGGGAAGCTGACATACCCTACTCCATCACTGATGTCATGCTTGGGCTGGGGCAGCAGCAGGGGAATAAGATGTTAGGCACCGCTGCCTAATTAAACCTTTTTGAGGCAGAAGGAGTTGATCTGGAGGGAAAAATATGGGGAGCGTAGGAGGCAGGACAGAACATTCTTCAGGAAACTGTCGTGAAATACCTTGTGTATCCAGGAGCTGGGAAGCATCAGCTTACCATCCTCAGCCTAATGCAAAAACAGTTGGGCTTGATATTTTCCATGTATCAAATGTATGTGGAAACAGGCCAGTTCTAACAACTTGTATATGATTACTAGGAAGCTGAACAGTGGCTTGGCAAAAACAACTCCCCACCTACATGCTTAAGAAGCACAAAAATTGAATTTTAAGGACAGAGCAGAAGCCAGTGATTAATAGTAAACAATCCTGACTTCTGATGTTTCAATTTTCTTTTTCCCTTCTTTTCATCTGGCACTGGTGATAGGACTTAACAAGAATTTCTTTAGGCTAGCTAAACAGTGCAGAATTGCAAGGTTTCTGTTACATATAAGTATTTATCTTAAGGACAAGGACTCAGAACAGAAATTGCCAGCCTTTCAGGACATAAATGAGCTAGTTTCCCAAGTGCTCTTTACAACACCTGGGAGCTGATGTGCGAATGCTTAGTGCATTGCATGGAAAGCAGAGCATGTTGCAGGATCACAGCAAGGGAGCTCCAGCGTACTATGCACGTAACTAATTAAATCAGACTTCCAACTGCATGACAGTTTTGTCCTCTGTTATGAGTCTGCAACTTGCATCGCATGCAGCGGGAATTACATAAACACTGATAATGACATACAGGCCAGATTCTTACAGACCAGAGCAGTAACATCCCAAAAAAGTTTAAAGGATATTGTAAAGTAAGCAGCTGACTGCTGGAAGTTTAACTACATAAATGCAGTGGGGGCAATCTACTGTTTGGTTTGTTTTTTTTTGTTTGTTTGTTTGTTTTTAAGTAAACCAATCCCATTCTCTAGCTGAGTATTTTTTTCCTAAACCAGGATTTTTTTTTGTATTGTTGCTATTTCAAAAGATCCAATTTTGACTGTCAATTGGAAAGCTACGTAAGATTTTTGTTTCATTTAAAAACTGAATAAATGAGCACAAAGACTTTCCCTCTGTTTCTAACATGCCTTAAATTGCAGATTGCTTAACCTGTACTGTTTTAAAAAATTCAGTACATACCTTTAATCTATTTCGGTTGCGTAAACGTTAACTAAAAGTGTCTTATCACATTGTACAGACTGTGTATGTTGACAAGCACGTGCTGAGGAGAAGACAGTGTGAAGTTTTTTTCAGGCTGGTATTTGTAACTAGAAGTTGTTTTTGCGTATTTGTGTTCTAAAATTCTAGCAAGCATAACTGCCTTTGTCCTCACCATTAAGGTTTACATTAAGAAAACATACCTTTAAATAAACAATGGAAACCCTACTAGAGTGGAACACGCTTCTACCTCTGTTTAAAACAAGACAAAATAAATCAAAACCAAGCAAATTAAAAACAAAACAAACACCCCACTGGATAATGTCCTTTCTACTCACATAAAGCAACTTCTTTTACAACAGAACTTTTACAGTAAGTAATAGATGCTACAGCAAAAACAAGAGTGAAACTTCCTGAGTTGTGTTAACAACAACAACGTAGTCTGAAAAAGTATAGTTTCAGCTTACTCAAGTAACCACAAAGATCTGTACCCAAGATTCTTCATGGATTCTTTTTCAGGTTGTTACTGTCCAGGAGGTATCTGGCCAATATTTGGTCACTCTGGCTACATGGCAGTCAGTCAACTCACTTGAGTTCTATCAGTTCTATTTTGAGTTCTACCTATTAAGTTTTAGTATAAAGTAGGAATATACGCTTCACTGTCAGCTAGTGATACAAAAACACTGTAGACAGAGTATGTTTTCAAAGCCACTCTTTTATCAATATCAACAGATACTACAGATCAAAGTTAATGCTATGAAAAAAACAGGTGGGCATGTACACCCCATGTACACACAGTCTGCTTAAAGATGTTTTAAAATCTGGTGTCAAAACATGCAATAAAACCAGGAACTTCACTATTTGCAAAATGTGGTTATTGTCAATGATGAATGAGATGCCTGGAATACTAGTTGTACAGTATATAGAGTGTGCAGATAAGGTTTTTGTCTTCAGTTATACCATCTTGTTCTGCAACTAAATTACCTCAGGCTGTGCAAAGAAACGATTCGTCACATTGCATCTAGTACCACCTAAATGATCCCACTCTGTTTCGGTGGCGTTTTGCTTTTGAGGTTCCACTTCTCAGATGATCCGCAAAGCTCAGATCGTAATCAGAAGTGGTTATTGAAAGCACACCATCAACCTGAAATAGTCAATCTGAAAACAAAATGAGAAACTGCAGCAAAGGCAGTTATTTCCTATTTCTTTGCTGGAACTATCCCAACTAGCCCCAATCCTTACGTAACCGCTATGTATCAGAGGGCTAGAAGCAATCAGAGATGGATGCCCGACTCTAAAACTTCTGAACATCATCTGCAATAGCCTTAGGTAAGTGATCATAATTAAGCCTCTAAAATTACTCGTAAAATTTCTTAAGAATTTGACAGTAATCACAGAACACTGGCAAACACTTATTCTACCAGTCTGACATTTGTAATGAGCTGAAACATGTCTCGCAGAGGAAGTCTTGAGAAGTGTTTTTTTGTTTGGTTTTTTAAATACAGAAATGTAACTACTGTAGGGACTTGCATTCCTGTAAGACAACTGTCTTTACATTTCTCCCTTTGCTGGAGATAGGTCTGCAGAATGAAGCCCATAGCCAAGGGAGAACCACAGAGTAGGCCTCCCTGACCAACTGTTTTGCACAGTTACATTTTTTTTTTCCTGAAAATTAGCAGATGGGCAATAGATATGGTCTAATTAGACATTAAAAAGTTACTTAAAGAATAACAACAGAATAATGAAAAATGAATCATCAGGACACCAAATGACTTGCAGCAATATATTCTATAATTCTAACAAATGCTTTATGTATTTTTCATTTCCATTCTGAAACATTATTCAGACAATGAATGTCATTTTATTTCCAAACCAATATTCTGTTCCTATTAAGTATTATTTACTTAAAGTTGTCTGTTATATGCTAAAACATACATTTTACATTATTAGATTTAAATGTAGACAGGCCCACCAGTCTGATTATCCTCTATATGCAATATTTTTCACAGTATGAGCAAGGAAAATAAAGTGAAGATTTTCTGAGAAATCTGTAGTCATCTTGGTTTTGTTGTGTGTCACAAGAGGTGTGCCCAAAGAACCAATGTTTTCTTTGGTTTGTGAGCATCTAAGGATGAACCGTGATGTAAAGGGATGACTACCGTGTCATTTTTCAGTTCTTCTGTTAAGACTGTGGGAATAGATGCTAGTACTAAGACAAACAGCTGAGGACTGGGAAACTCCAGGAACCCAAAAACCTACAGTTTTGTTGTTCTTAATTGCTCTTTTAAGACCACAAAGCAGCAATGAAGTTGCATCAGAAGAATTGCTGTATGTATCAGGATGGTGATTTGGAGAACAGGTGCATACCAGAACAGCGAAGGCAGCTGTGTTCAGTACTCTGCCAGGCATGCTGGGCTGCAGCATACTGAGTACTCCCTTCCTTCCTTCCTTCCTTCCTTCCTTCCATCACGTTGCTTGCTTCATGTGGGTGGCTACAGGCCATTTGCATTTGAAGCCATTTCCATGAAAAAACTGACTTCACAGGAGTGGCTTTAAGAATAACATACTCCACTCCCTGAACTGCACTACAGTTAATTTAAAAGTAGACTTTAAACATTTTAAAATTGTCTACAGTTTAAAGTGTAGAAATTACATTCAATAAAAGCGTCTGGTAAATCCCAATCAAATGGCAATACATATCAATCCAAAATGCAGCATTTAACTTTTTCTATGAATCTCAGGTTATGTTACATTGTTGTAACAAAGCTAAATTTAATGCAATAGTACTTTTTATTCCAAATCCATATAGCACCTCCTGTATGTCAGAAGTTTTTGCTAACTTTTGATATTTCAGAGTGCAAGGACAGCAGCAGCAACCTTTTGGTTTGCTTTATGGGATATTTCTCAACTATTGTTGACCCAATTTTTGTAGTAACAATTTTGCCTTTTCTACAACACTTTCAATAACGAATTGCCTTTACATTACAAGATACAGGGGCAGCTGTGTTTCCATAACACGTTGCACCACAAACATTAACCATAACCAACAGAAACATTAGAACCAAAAATTAAACCCTATATCTGAGTGTTATCCAAACACTTCTTGAACTCCAGCAGGCTCAGTGCCGTGACCACTGCCCTGGGGAGCCTGTCCCAGTGCCCGACCACCTCTGGGTGCAGAACCTTTCCCTAACCCCCACCCTGACCCTCCCCTGTCCCAGCTCCACGCCGTTCCCTCGGGTCCTGTCGCTGTCCCCAGAGAGCAGAGCTCAGCGCCTGCCCCTCCGCTCCCCTCGTGAGGGAGCTGCAGGCCGCCATGAGGCCTCCCCTCAGCCTGCTCTGCTCTGGGCTGGACAAACCAAGGGGCCTCAGCCGCTCCTCATGTGTCTTGCCCTTCAGACCCTTCTCCATTTTTGTAGCCCTCTTCTGGACACTCTCTAATAGCTTTACGTCCTACTTATACTCTGGTGCCCAAAACTGCACATAGCACTCAAGGTGAGGCCATGCCAGCAGAGCAGAACGGGCCAATCCCTCACCCAGCTGACAGCAGTGTCCCTGATGCACCCCAGGACACAGTTGCCCCTCCTGGCTGCCAAGACACACTGCTGGCTCAGATTCAATTTGCTGTTGACCAAAACCCCCAGATCTCTTTCTGTGGGGCTGCTCTTGAGCCTCTCGTCGCCCAGGCTGTACATTTTTCCAGGTTTACCAGGATTGATAATACCACTCACATAATAAATAAGGTCTAAACCACACTTTCTGTTCTAGAGAACCATTTCCACTATTTTTTAAAAAATTTTGTCTGTAATAAAGGGTCTAAAATACGAAAACAAAAACAAAAAACAACCAAGCACTAGTGAAATTTGTCCTTATCTCAAAACCCAGTCCTGGGTCCAAACACTAAGCTATTCCATTTGAGTCCCTTTTTGAATCTGAGACAGATAAATCCAAAATTGTAATCCTCAAGATTTCTGGATTTAGACTAATATAAGAAACAGCTAATGTCAAAAGTCTGACAGCTTAATACTTTGTTTATGCAGATGCGTAGAATTAATTTGGTTTTGACTGGGTTGTGATTACTTTTGAGCCTACGTTAAGATCTACGTGATTTTTTCAGACCTGGTTTGGGGCTTAATCTGTAGGTGTTCCTGTAAGCATACCAGCTGGATTAGGTTCTACACAAAACACTTCCAACCCATGTCTTTCGGAGGAAGGAGTTTTGGTTTTGATTTTTTTCCTTCTTTAAAGAACCTCTTTCCTCAACTGTGTTACGTACATAACTATGTTATGTATTTTTTGTGATCAATAAGTCAGTGCTTGGATCAATCACTCAGTAGATAGGCACTAAAGATTTTCTTTCCAAAGCAAGCAGATTTGCAGTAACAGCATAATCCTTTATTAGGACCATTTTTCTTTACTTTAGGCAGAAGGCAACACCTTAAAGCACCTCTTCTTTTTCATTACTGCTGTGAAAGAGTCTAGCATGAGCTTCTGTAATTACCTGACATCAGGTAGCAAAAAGAATACTCTTGCAAAAAGAGGTTTTGTTGCTTGTACCCAGAACTTCAGAGAAATGACAGAGGTGTTTCTTGGCTCTAAAGATTAGAGACAGCAATGCAGAGCTACAACATGCAACCCAGTACCTGTGTTATCGAATTCATACTCGGAGGGGACAGAAGGAGAAAACAGGCATGTTAACCCTTCCAAAAAGTTCAGTGTTTCCACGAAGCTCATTCATACATGTCAACTTGGCTGAAGTAGGAAGCAGCGTTTCTGGGCAAGTACTGACAATGCAAGGCCAGGACACTTGCACTTTTTTTCCCCCCTGTGCCTTGGTGACCAATACTTAAGAGGTCACCTTCAGGAAATAAAATAAAATATATCAATAGATGACTGCAGACTTCTGAGCAAATGGATTCTCTAAACAAGCTACTTTAAAGGAGGCTCACTTCTGCCTTCAAGATGTGTTGCAATTTTGGTGCTTCACTTTGTCAGTCTTCTGCAATAATTTAATTTTAAAAACCTTTATGTTTTATAAAGAGCTTCTTTCATTTTCCCCTATACAGCAGATCCTAAAAAAAAATTAGCACTTAAAACCATAGTTTTCAAAGACCGTGGAAGTGGCAACCTGCACGAGTGATAAGCAAACTTCTCCATTCATCTGAGGTCTTGAGTTGCTCAGATTATGATTAAAGTAATGATCAAGCTGTTCAGACTCAAAAATGAATAATAAGATTTCTTCACCCACCCCATGATTTTAAATCCTACAAGGAGAAGTGGGGATGGGGAAGAAAATAAGGGAACATAAAGAAAAGAACACAGCAGTAAAAGCTCTGATCTAGCTACAGAAAAAAAAATGCTTTTATGCTTGAGTTGGTAGACAAAAACTCTCCCCTGATAACTTTGGTACATCAGAAACGAGGGTGGAGATGGTAAAAGGAAAAGAGAAATACAGACTTACAGTTTTTGCTGCTTCCTGAGTTCCTTGGGAAGCATTCATGCCCAGAAATAGCAACAAGTTATGGTATTTGAGGTTTCTGCAGATGCTTTGCTGCTCTGAGGAGCCAGATAGTATCTTTTTAGATGTATAGATTCCAGAGCTTAACTTTAGTCAGTTACATTTGGTTTGTATGACTTTGAAGGCTTTTCAAACAGAAAAAGCCAACAGACCATTACCAAACTTGTGCCTCCGACTGTGGAGTGACAGAGGGAATGGACAAGTAAAAAAAATGAACTGTACTTAGTTATCTGTTTTAAGCTATTAAATGTCTTTGCTTTGTTAATCAGAGCTTATTGACTTTAAGTTTTCCTTATACCATTGGTGCATAAAAGGTGAAGTTTTCATACACAGAATATTAGCTAAGTCTGAGATTTTGTGTGTGTGTACACACATGCATGTATTTTCTTAAAAGACATGAGCAGTCACATATGTGGGTGCTATTCATTTATCTAAATATGGGTGTCCAGTGCCATTTTAGGTATCCTACGGTTCAGTCTAGTCTCCACCTACTGTTCTGGAAGGTGCTGCGTTCCCTTTTATGTCCCGTGCAATATCCAGCAGTCCCATGTGAGTTTCTGGATGTATCAGACGGCACTTGATATTACAGTTAAGTTACTAAGTGTCATCCAAACCTCATGTACGTGGAGTCACTCTAGTCCTAAATTCTGATCAATAATTATTTTCTGAATTATTATTCATACACAACAGCTTAACCCCAGAAGATGAAGTTCTATGCTAGGAAATGCAACACGTAGTGAGTTACACCAAGCAAAGAGGAGACAGAGTGCATTTTGGACTTTTTTTTTTTTTGACAAATGTGAACAAAGCAGGGGAACAGACAACATGCCATTATATGCTTGTATAAATGCAAGTTTTCATCAACACTTACATGGATTGACTCACAGCACAAATGACAGTGAGTGAAGACACAGACAATTTTAACTGCAAGCATGTGAATAAAATAAAACTTGCCAGATGTGACAAGCCATTTTAAAATCCTAGCTGAGCAAGAAAAGAAGCACTTGTCTCTCATTGCAAAAAGGTCATTGCAAGAAGAGATGAGGTTGCATTTCAATGAATCCCTTGGTTTTCTGGATGACATTCAGGGAAGTCCAGCAACAATAAACTAGCTGCCAACACTAGTGAGTCTCAATGTGAGACTGATGGTGAAATAACTTGTGAAAATAAAACCAAGCTGTTTTAGAGATGAAAACTTTATTTTATACTTAAGGGATTATTCTACTCCTCTAATCTTATTTTTGAAATAGAAATGTTAATGTCTCTTTACACTGGTGTATAGAAAGGCTGATGGTATAAGGCTGTTCTCTACTTTTGGAAGACAAATTTCTGTTGCAGCTCTAAGCCACAACGCTTCTACACTATCCAAGAGAAAAGCATTGCCTGCTATACCGACTTCTGAAAGAAACCTTTGAAGCTGTCTGCTTAAGAACAGGACTGCTAGATGCTACTCGGCTGACAGTTTATGAGTTTGGTAACCTGAGGAAAGAAAACATCCGCTGAGGATTGTTAGGAAAAATTGGTACTGGTATCATCATTTTATGGCAATTGCAGATTTTGGTTATATTTAATAGAATAATTTCTCTATGCCAAACAAAACATGAAGCACAGACGTGAATTTAGAAAAACAGAATCTGCAATGCCAGCTTCACATTTTTTATTGTGCAACTATGAAGCTAACCCTTGCCTTCCTCTGAAGTCAGAAGGTAAGTTTTCAGTACAGTGCTTTGGCTGCACCATCTGCACAAATCAATCCAAATCTACTTTAAATGCATTCTGTTAAGTGCTTTTATGGAAGATAGAGGGGAACTAAAACACACTAGGAGAGCATCTTTCCTTCCCTATCCATAAGCAATAAAAGATGCCAGACTGAAGGTAGACAAACCTGGAGCCATCTTTATCATTTCACATTTCTCTTCCTCGTCTAGCTTCTTCATATCAAAACCCTTACAGCTCTATTTCATGAGAAAATTTGCATGCCGCAAACATACTCATAAATCTATAACAAAAAAAATCTTTTAAGAAGGGAGGGCAAAAATTCTGTGTTTTACGTTCTCATTCTGTAAGCACAGCTGTTTCTAATGGCATTTGAAATGTTTGGCACAACCCTACAGAAACAGGGTATGAGTAAATCCAATATACCTGTACAGTTTCAGAGCAATTTTGTGTAGCTTGCAGAACAATTTTGTAGCTTTATATCCAGAAAATAAATATATTTATGATAAACGTGTAGACACTAACCTGCCAAGGTCGATCCCAATCAAGAGGAATAGGAAATGCTCCAAACCAAGCTCCTAGTATACTGCATGTTGTAGTAATCTGTAGACTGTTTTCCCAGATGGAGGTAGCTCTGCAAGAGAAGTGTTACAAGATTTCAAGAGCAGCAAAAGTCACCAGTTCAGAATGTTAGATCTGATGTCTTCCAAGATTTTTGAGATTACAAACAAATAATATATTTGATAAATAGCATGCAAGTTTCTCCTAACAGGTACACACTATATGTAAAATGTAAGTTGCATATTTTAACTATAATCACAATCTTTCTATACCACTCATTAAGGAGATTTTTTTCCCTTGAGGTGTTTACTGAGCAAGCTAATTTATTTTACCTGAAAACACTCCTATGGAACTTGAAACACCACAATAACAGCAAGTTAAAATATCACAAAAACACCACGTGCATTGCAAGGAAAAACAGACGTGAAGGGGTAGTATGGGATCACAAAGTTCTTACTCTATGGCATAGATATGTTGTTACCCTTTCATGCCTAAGACAATTTCAAAGTTATAAGAGAAGTCCACTACGTTAATATTGCAAAGCAAACTTACATGAACTGAAAAGAAACACTGCAAAGTAAATGTAGCCTGCATGTTACAGCCCTTATGCCACACTGCGTCCCAGTTCAACTATGCTGGCAGCAGGATATATTTCTTGCATGCTGAAGACTTACTTTTGCATTGCCAATCATGGTGCATAGTGTACCACAGCAGATATTAATGAGTTTGGTCTTGAGTTTATAGCCTCCTACCACTATAAAAAATTTTTGAAAAGTTGGATTTCCACTTATTAGATAAGCTCTTATTGTCTGTTATCAGTTTACCAAGGGATTGCTTTGCTTTCCTCAAGCCATGAGCCTTCTGCATTCTTTGTACCAGTTAAGAAAAGAGAACAGCAGTTCAGAACACCATAGGGCATAGTTCTGAGAGGCAGGAGAACTGGGTTCAAATCCCTGCTCCAAATCTGTAAGAGGAGAGATCTGAATCTTAGATTTGCTATATCTTAGACTATAAACACAATAAATACAACTTTAGCCAACTGAGGAAATAATAATACCAAAAAAAAAAAAAAAAAAAAAGGGCATTTTTATGGCTAGAGGTCTAGACGGCAGTAAACCCCAAACTTCACAAGTGATGTTTAGGCTACATGACAGGAAAGCTTTAAACCTTTAACCCTTGTTTAGAAGAGCCCAAAATTTCACACTATTTCTGAGTACCTGTAACTCACTGCTGCATTTGATATTTGACAGAAATACGATTGTAGGGCAAACATTTTCTGTTGTTTGCAAGATAAAGGTCATAGAGATTACAGTATTTATAATTCAATGCTAACATTTGGGGGTAGAATCAGGCACTACTTCTTCTACATTAACCCCATCCTGTAACTTATACTAGTAGATTTAAACATACAATTCTATTTACTTTTTTTTTTTTTTTTTAATATTTAGAAGTCTGCACATTGAAACTTGTAAATTATTTCCAGAAGCTGTATAACTGAGCAGGCAGTTGTGAGCCAGCAGGGAGAAGAGAACATTCACTACAGCCCTGAAGGAGTGAAAGAGCCAGGAGAATATACCGAGGACTGACTGAGGCACATTTATACCTCACAAGACATCCTATCTGGTGAAACTACACACATCCTGCTGCACCATATGGAGGCACCAGGCTGAGTCCAAAAGCAAAACAACAGAATTAGCAAGGCACAGTGCCCGAGTGAAGAACAGCCACTGGTAGTCTGGCAACAACGTGAGCTTCTCATTCATCATCCACTCTGCAGCACCGACACAGGCTACCCCAACACAGCATGCCATGTCCTCCAACATCATACCACAGTAACAATGTTTTGATTATTCTCTTTTCTGCATGGAATGTCACCTATCAGGATTTTTACAGGTATTCATTGACGCATCAGACAAATCCTTCTTTTGCCTTTGGAGTAACAGTAGAAAAATCTATGAACTTTATGTTTTATAGATTTCTGTATTTTTAAACCATAAATAAATGAGAACTGAAATGATTCTGCAGGTAAGACTAGTGATATTTAAGATGATAAATTATCACTAGTGGCATAAAGACCTTTTAAAACCTCAAATCATTATTTAATCCCATTAATTATACAAGTTAAGTGCTGTTCTAACACTTGAATTAAGGGGCTAGTTAACAAAATAATTTATTAAGACAGCTCCTGGACAGACAAGATCTTGAATTTCTGCACCGTGGCAGTACTGAAATACAAAGCAGTACAGCACTTTGACAATGCCCACCTTTACAACGGGCATTTCCAAATCTGTGAGAGTAAGCAGGACACAGTAAGCGATGAAATGAGAGAAATGAAAACTGGACAGAGCCCTAAAGTTACTGGTTTATACTATTTTTTTGGACAAGCTCCGAATAGAATCTACTTCCCACCCAGGTAACATCTTACAATTGCTCTGATCCCAGAAACTTCAACACAATTGCTCAGATTAGGGACTTGAAATATATTGTCTTCAAAAGGAGGAATTAAAAAGTAATAAAAAAATCAGCAATTGAAAGCTGATTTCTTCAAGACTTTTACGTGGGAGGCTATTTTAGCCAACAACTACTGAAACACCATTTAAAGTCTCCTACTTCCATTAGTGTCAGTATGCCTTTCCACAGCTTTTATTTCCCTGTATCCACTCACAGCAGCACATGATAGCATATGATCAATGCCATGACACTGCATGTCAGAACAGTGAGTCCAGAGACAGCCAGAGTGGGCAAACCCCTTCTCAAACATAAAATCGGTGAACAGAAGCGCCCTATTTACAGCCTACTTAAAACTCAAGTCTTAATGATGCAGAATGCACAAGCTTCCTTTTCTCACACATTCTACATGTACAGACTCCTCAAGCAAGAGCAAATTGTACTTAAAAAAAATCTGATTAGAGCTTTTATTTCATTTGGTTCAAACTTTTCAAAAAGTGCACTCAGTCTGAAAACATGAAGCATGTGGAATTTTCTGCCCAAGCTACAACTGTCTTTCATGCATTCCAACAAAACTATGTCTCCCTCATCCACCAACATCCCAAACTCTTCTAGTACAAGCAATAAGCCTGCAGTGTCACAGATCACGTTATCCTGAGCTGGCACGTGTCACCTGCCCCCTGCAGGTGAGGGGACTTAGACCAATAGACTGATCTTTTGGTTTTCTTAGTCATCACTTGACTAGAAGTGCTGCAATTAAAAATAGAGAAAGCTAAGAACCTCTGCATAAAAATACATGCACTTCACAAAATTATCCCCCATCTATTTACAGCAGATGACACAATTGTACCATAGCTATTTCAATGCCATAGGTTATATACCATGAGTTACTTGAATGTAACATTATGAGTAGTCCTGCAAGGAGATATTAGGCCTAACAGTATTTTCATACAAAACAAGTATCCAAAGTAATAGCTGGCTAATTAATATTAACATCTATCACTTGTTTACGCTTGATACATCACGACAAACTCTTTTTAGATGCCCAGCTGTGTTTTTCTGTGAAGGCAAAAGCACAAGCACATCCCAATCTTTTAAATATTGCCCAGGCAAATAAAAGTAACAAAACTTAAGTGTCAATGATTGCTTCAGTCTAAATTGTACTCAGATTTTTTGTAAGCAAGTTATTTTTTCATTCTATACTACTTAGTTCTTAAGCAGACTTTCTGGCTTGCTGTCTCAGTGCAATTCCATTCAGTGAACTTGTCTTTCAAGGCAAACAGCCATGCTCATCTTACCTGACTGCCCTTTTCCTCCGTTCAACCCGTCCTACCTCATTCCAAACGGTTAAGTCAGAAACAACCTTGTTTCATGACTACACTCAGCTAACACCTAAGTGCAAGACGTTCCAACTCTTTCACGAGGTCAAATGAAAAGCCAACAGAATTCTTTGTAAAAGAACATCTTGCTGCAATCCATAAAAAAAATGCTGTAGTATTTCTTGGTAGTCTATTTTCGTTCAAAGGGTAGTCTAACTAAACATCCTTATTAAATACGCATTTTATTCTGATAACATCACATGGACACGTACAAGGTGTCACAGCAAAAATGTCAAAGCAAGACAACCCTGTTTCCTATGCAATAATTATACTGAAATAACACTGGGATCCAGACTAGGCAAAAAACAGACACACATTCAAAATCTAACCTAGCACAATGACAGACTGTTGTCAAACATCTGTGACTTGAATTCACCTATGATTTCCAGTTGCAAAACTTCCAAAGATGTCTACATGAATCAGCAATGATTTGTTCTGACCAAACAACTCCATGCTTTTATTGAATTCTTGCAAGGTGTCATCTCTATTGCTCTATTCACTCCCTCCACCAACAACAAAAAGCAAGCATAACCAACTTGGATAAGCATTTAAGATAATTTCCAGTAAGCTGAGAACTGAGATAATACAAAAAACAGTACATGAAACAACTACAAAAAGGCTATTTTTGACTTTCTCTACACAAGTTTAAAACAAAAGCAACTCATTAGGTCAGCAGAACTATACAACTTTTCTTTTGAGATGAAACTTGGCCCTTATGAACTGTTAGAAGGGAATGAATGCTAAGATTGTATTATTGAACTTCAAGCATACGTAGGGCTTCTTTACATTTCACAGTCCCAGCCTTTCAACATTCCTGTTATTTAATGAGTGAAAAAAGGCAGAAGAGGTAGAATACTTCTGAAAAATAAGTTATCCTTAATCCATGGTAATGATATGGCTTTTACTAGGTTAAAAACAACAAAAAAGCTTATTTTCCTTTAAACATACTCTTGAAAAAAATGCTTGAAAACTCTGACACTGAGAACAGCCCTCTCTGAAATTTGAATGGCAGCACAGATAAAGACTATGTACGTAAGAACATAGTAGATTATATAGCATTTTCACAATTACATCCAAGTTAAAAATACTGTTAAAAGTGTGTTTGTTCTGGCTTACTATTCCTACTGTAAACACTGTGTTTATAAAGGTATGATTTTCCCTATGCAGTTCAGTCACAAGACTCCTTTCTATTTAATGATCATCATACTGGCCAGCAGAATGGTTTTACATCACTGAAACGCTCATTTGATACTTTACTTCTTTCAAACAAATAAAGCAAGATTTAGTCTCTGGATACCAGATGTAAAAAGCCAGTTTTCTGGTCACCAATTGAAACCCATAATTTCACTTGAACACGTTTTTAGGGTCTTCAAAACTATTAATTTTGTCAAAAAAGCTTTCATAGGCCCTGAATTACAAAAGTGAAAAAACACCCATAATTCAGGAAGCTTCTTATTTTTTTCCTTTCTTTTCAAAAAAATATGATATCTTATTTACATTAATTCACTCTATTCTAAATTTTACCCGGGGTGGAAATGGAACTTACCCATTTTTACTAAATACCCGTATCCAAGCTTGTATGTTTGGTCCCAGCATACATAAACATTGTAAAGTAGTAAAGGTAGACAGGAGAACTGCAAACAAAAATGTCTCAGTCACTGACCTACAAAGAAGCAATATAACAAAATAAAGTGAGGTAAATCTACCGTTGTTTTTTAAAGAGCTCCAAGATTTAGGAAAACAACCCTCTCAGTCAACTTGTGAAAGCATGCATGCTTTCTTAAGCTTCATGTAGAAGAAAAGTCTTTTCTTCTTACTCTAAAACAGTAAAGATAAATAGAAAAAAAATCTGGTATCTGTTTGTTACCTCAACAAAGACTGCAATGTAGTATCTTATTTAAATGTCTGATACCTGCAACATTTTAAAAAATACATTATATACCTCATATATAACATCAGTTCTGAAGAACTCTTGGATATTTACTTCATTATTCAATTTATTTTTCTAGTTCGACATTGTGGAAGCAACCATGAACCCAAACTAGACAATGCCATTGTTAGTCAATAATTTATCATCTCTCTCAGAAATCAGTTAGGTTGCTTCATGTTTCTCCTATTTTCTTAATCATCCTTAAAAAATAAAAATACTAATATCAAAAGGATGAAAGATAAGAAATATGCATATTTTAAAAACTTATGGGGATATGACTAAATGAAATTTGGAAACTACTTGTACCCGTAAATATAACAAATATTATAGTAAAAGTGTTTGTAACTGTCTCATGAAACGTATCTCCAAATACAGAGAAATTTTAAGAGCTAACTTCTACAAAAAGACAGACATCCTTCTCCCCCCAGCCAGGAGCTTATCTTTAAATACCCAATGTACCAGCTAATACACAAGAACTTATACCAATATCAGCAAGGAGAACTCCCCCTTAAAGCGTTTAGAGAAAAATAGGGTCTTCTGACTTACTCTATGAGAGGTGCTCCATAAAGAACAATAATCGCATGAAATAGTATGCAAGACATGAAAAAGTATATACAGCATTTTAGAAATCTGGATATCTAAAAAAGAGCAATAAAATATCAGAATAATGTTTCAAAAGAAGAGAGAACATAAGTAACATACCTAGCCTATATCTTATCAACAGCCCTGCACACTACCTATTTCTTTAGATATTCTAGTTACAGCACAGCATGATAACAGCATGGTATATGTGCACACAGGTTTCCTTATGTTTAATACTTTAAATAATGAATTACAAATGACTGCACTCATTCCATCTAAAATGTTTTCACCCACCTTGTAATATTAAGACAAACATACAAAAAATACAACTGGCAATGACAAAGTGAACAAGAGATAGTTTTATCAGGTATTTTTACGTGCTTTACATCTGAGCATTACGTCCATTCATTAAAAGGCATCTTTTACAGAATGTGAAAAAGTACTGAAAAGCAAGAAAGTACCTAACATGAAAAAGACATGCAAAATCAAATATAATGTGTAAAGCTATATGAAATAAAACCCACTATGTTTTGAACTTGGCTTCTTAAATTCTAAATCCCTTTGAAAAATGCTCACGACTTCTCATAGATCTGCAAAACACCGGTAACTGTCCGTGAATGTAAAGAACAGTTTCTGGGTACTCCCTGTATCGCACAGAAGTACAGACACTGGATAAATGTTTTGGTTAGGTCTGTTCTGGTCAGGTCACCGATGGAAACCCATAATCTCACTTGAACGCTTTTATCATATTTCTTCTTTACGCTAGGCTGGGATGAAATCTCACCTAGAACATGATGCCCACTTCACTTTCAAATCACAGATGGTTAAAATACTTGTTTTCCATGATGATTTTGTGCATTTTACGTCCCTCTCTGTCAGCAGGATATTAAGGCAGAAGTGTTACATACGAAGCTGCTGCTTTCTGGGATGTTTGCTTAACTCTTCACCACCTAAGAGTGTTTGACTTTGTCCAACCCAGCAGCACGCAGAGAGTGCACAACTCCCAAGCTGTCCTCAAGGGACTGGCTGTGTGCTGCTCTGCATTTGCCCTCTTCAAACCTATTATGTTGGGATTCATACCTTTAATGCTTCTGTTACAGTCTGCAACTAAAAAAAAATATCTCCTAGATGTATATTGTGTGCTGATTTAGTCATCCATAGCAATGCCATCACTGCAATACTTTTTTCACTTTGCTTTTTAAAGTTTACTAACTTGTTTAAGTCACTTATACCTCAAATCCTACACACAGGTTCTCTTCTTTTTGGAATGATGTCCAACCTTTAATGACACAAAGGACAAGTGTCTCCTCGTAGCGCTGAGGGTCAGGCCTGGACTAGGAGATGCCCTCTGGGTCTGTCACACTTTGTCCTGGCATTTGCCAGCAAATTGTTCGTGGACCCACGGCCAGGGCTACAAAACACAGCGTGTGGGCAAGAAACGGGCCGGGAATCGCTCACCCAACGAGGTTGCTTGCAGGTAAGGAATGAAGTAGATTCTCCATTATTTTCAGGCTATTTAACAACAGGTGCTGCACTCGGCTCATTCATGGAAAACAAGCATTCGCCACCAAAAATTCTACCTCTTTTTTACTCATCTGATTAGTTAAATGAAAGAATTAGCTTCCCCTCTATTTCGGCTGGTAGTAACTTAAGAACGAGCTTACCTTGTTAGCCCAGGAGCTTCTCTTAGGAGACAGGCTTGGTTTTAGGACTAAACACAAGATTACACTAAGGGTACCGACGCAAACAGAACAAACGCACAGCCACGTGAGGTGCGTCCCCAGAACCGTGAACCCGTCCAGGAAGAAGGCTGGCACGACCGCGCTCAGCACGACGGAGGCAAGGCAGAGCAGGTTGGCAGCCCCCAGCCTCCTGATGTCGGCATCCCTCATCGTGCTCCCTGCAAGACAGCGAGCGGCACGGGCTCACCAGCGGCCATTTCGTGGCAGAACGGCACCGCCGCCACTGAACCCCGGGCACCGCCGCCCGTGGGCCGCCCCAAACCCGAGCACCCCGGGCCGGGAGCGGCCTCTCCCGGCGCCCTTCCCCGCTCCTCCCTCCAGCCCTGGGGTCCCGGCCCTATCCTTGTCCCTATCCTTGTCACTACGCCCTCCGGCTACTTACCGCGGCCTCACCCCCGGCCCCGGCGCCGGGGCCGCCCGGCGACGGAAAACGGCGGCGGCAGCAGCTCGTCAGCTCCGGGGCGGGCCCGGAAGGTGCCGGTTGTTGTGAGGGGCAGCCATGGTGTGCGAGAAGTGTGAGTGGGGACGGCGGCGGGCACGGGTCCCGGGGGGTCCCGGGGGGGCCCCTGGGCGGTCCCCGCACCCCTCCTATCCCCCTCTGTCCCCTCCGGGTGGCCGCGGCCTGCGGGCGGTGGCGCGGCGCTGTTTTAATCTTTTTTTTCCTTCGTAACGTTTCCTTCCGTAGGTGAGAGGAAGCTCGGCACCGTGATCACACCCGATACGTGGAAGGACGGGGCGAGAAACACCACAGGTGCTGCGCTCGGCATCAGCGCTTGTCTCGCAGAGAGCTCGAAGCCGGTTCCCTTCCCCAGCCATCTTACAGTCCTAAGGCATAAATCTGCGGTAGTTTATCGGGTTAACTCCCAGCTCCTGTAATTTCCTTAGCATGCTAATTTAATACACTAGGGATTTATTTGCCGTGACCTTTTCGATATTGAACGTGTCCAGTTTTGCCCCTCATACGCAAGGGTGATGTGCTGGGCCCGGCAGAAGGCAGCCTGGTGTCCTGTGCCTCCGCACCGCTGTGTGCTTTACCTCCCTGACCTCCCTAGCACTGGTGTCAAAGCTGCAAGCTAAGCTTCTCCCACATATTCTTGAAACTGGGAAACTTACTGCTTTGTGGTTTTGTTCTTTTTGTAGAGAGTGGTGGCCGAAAGCTAAATGAAAACAAGGCATTGACCTCAAAGAAGGCAAGGTCAGTATGTAAGCCAGATTTCAGCTAAAATGTCAATTTTCTGCAGCTGACACCTGGTTTCTGTAAAGCTGGGACCTCCTCAAAACTCACCCGAAATACTCCTTTAAAAAATTCTTTGTGGGGGTTATGGCATGTTATGACTTGGTAAAAGTTATGTCCATACATATTTCATGGCTGCTTTCTGATGAATCAGAGCCTAGGCAGCTATATCACTGCAGTCTTCCCTAAAAGTGCTAGGGATTGATGTTTGTGTTAGGAGAGGAGCTGAAAAGATTTATTTTTCCATTCTAAGATTGCCTGTATGATCTCTTGAAGATTTCTTTAATGGCTGGGATACATATTCTAATGTCTAAGATGCATTTTTAGTTCTGCTTTTATTAATTTGGTCTTCATAATGCAAGAAATCTCTCTTAATGGGAAAAGAGGGAGTTTTTCTATAGAGTTTGTGTAGCCTATTAGAAAAGACCTTTGTATATTCCTTTTTTTAATCATGTTATTTGGTGGAGTTTCTGTCCATTCCTCTGGCTTAGACTTTTTAGGATGAGGCAGAGGAAGTACCTTTATTTCAAGGTACATCAAGTACTTTTCCTTTTTTTCCAGGTTTGATCCTTATGGAAAGAACAAATTTGCAATATGTCGGATTTGTAAGAGTTCCGTCCATCAGCCAGGGTCTCACTATTGTCAGGGATGTGCCTATAAAAAAGGTGAGTTTCACTGAATATAATATTAACATAGTTTAGTTTGAAATTAGAGAGCATGTGAAACTCTTGAATTTGGCCTTACAACTGAAGGCTGAGATGAGATGTAATTGCTGTCTTTAGCTAGTAATAGGAAGGTATAGAGAAGATGAAGACAGGTTCATCTTTTAGGTGCACAAAAATAGAAAAAGAGACAATGGACACAGGTTAGAATGCAGAATACTCTTCATACAAGGAAACCAATTATACCACGAGGCATCCATAGAGCTCATGGAATTTCTACTGGAGGCATTCAGAGCTTGACTTGAGAGGTCCCGTGCAGCCTCATCCAAGCTGGCTCTGTTTTTAATGGGACAGGGGCTGGACTAGAGACTGCTGGAGATACTTTTCAACATAAGTCATTCTATGATTCAACTTATTTTAAAATGTTTCTGGTGTCTAAAGTAGTAGAACTGGAAGAAAGCTGTAAGTTTAATCTTGGCAATTGCATAGCAAACTGTTACCTAGCAAGTTTGATTTCTTTTTTCTTGGTGTAAAAATAAACTCATTTGTTTGTTGCAGTTGCTGTTCTGCCCCCTTCTCCCCTATACCTTTTTTGTAGTACCTAAATCTAAAACTCGTAATACTGGTTTAAAAAAAATACCCGGTTTTGATAAAGCAATAGACTAGCTTATTTTTTTTTTAAAAAAAAAAGTATCTGGGGAGTAAAAAGGAAAAACCAACTATGTTGTAAAAGTAATTAAAAAGCATATCTGAAGACAGATTATGCTTATGGATGTCTTTGATCCTCATTGTATCCTTATGCATTCAGTAGCTTGAAATAAGCTATTGAGAAGTTCATTTCTCAAAAGGGAGTCCGTGGCCCAATTGTGAATATACTTCATGCATTGAAAGGCAAGGTTGGCTTAAGATAAAACTGAAAAATAAGAATTTAATCATTGTCCCTAGGAAGCAAGACATTGCAGTACATAATATATAAAATCTTTCTGTACTTACGAGTTAATGTATGAAAGTGCTTAAATTCTGCTTATGCCTAGAAGCTCTCTATCTCCTGTATTCATTAAAAACCTTCAATATTTATTTTAAAAAGTTCAAAAGTTCCCTTGGCAACATAAAAATCAATTTCAGCCAAGTTCGATTTAGAGCCTTAAGGTTATAAAATTTTACCAGTCATCTGGGTTTGAGTAGATAAGCAAAAGGGCTCAAACTTTTAATTCTCTGAGGGGGAAGAAAGAACAACATGAACTCAGTCACATTATTAATACTGAAGAACCCCCACAGACACGGGTTGAACCAATTGCTAGCTGTAGAACCACAGCTAACCAGTAGTACGTTTTATTTATGGAATGACATTAATTGCTCTATAACTGTGCATAGTGTCACTGAGTCAGTAGTTTAGCAGTCTGCTGTAGGAGTGTTGCCTTTTCTAGTTGCTAGATGCTCACCAGATGGCTGCCTGAATCACATATGGTAGAACTTTGTTCTTTCTTAAACTTATCATTGTTTTGGGTGAGCTTCAGGATTTCATCTTTGCCTGCTTGTGTATCCTTCCAGGTAGAAACCTCATAAAATCAGAACTTAATCGTAAGTGCTTTAGGTTCTAGTTCTGACCATCAGCGACTGAGGTTGTGGCATGTTTCTTGAAGCGGGTGCAGTATTACTTCTTGGTGCTTCAACTGTTGCATAGCTCTGACATCTAGAGACCTAAAGTTAATTAATCCTCAGTGTAGACCTGGAGTGAACAGTGTGAGGGCTAGATTTTGAACTCCAAAGTAAATCTCATGGCATGTTCCCCGCTGTTCTCTTTCCTAGTGGACTCAGATGTGTGTCCAGTCACATGATGTCAATATATAATGGCCCATGATTTGGAGAGAGGCAACAGAAATAGTTGTCATGATGTTTTTTTTTGTCTGCTGATGAACAGTCTTGTAAAAGGAGATGTGGTCCTACTGGACAGAAGACTTGGCACGTTTCTGTTTTAGAATAAGGGGGAAACACTGAAAAACTCCCTCCTCTGCCCCTGCAAAACTTGTGTACTTTTTGCTGCTCCTGTCTTCTGGCTTGCCACTCTTTGGGTTTAGGTCAAAGTCTTCTGTGTCAACAGTGGTCGTCTTCACTTCAACTCTCTTGCATTGTTAGTGTCCATTATTTCTCTCTTCTGTTAGTCTAAATAGTTTATTTCTATGAAACTACTCAACTTTCTCAGTTGTCTGAAGTTCCCCACGTTAATCTTCCATTTAGCAGTCAATTGGCTGATGCTTATATTTCCTTAGCTTAGCTACTTTCTGTCCATCTCAGGCTACAAGACTTAAGAAGTTTAATAATACTTTTTTTTTTTTAACTTGTTTGCCAGATGAGAGCCTTTCCTGGCTGCCCTCCAGTATTCTAGCAAATTACAGAGACTTCAGGTGCTGTTGTGAATCATAATGGTCTCAAAATAGAGCTTATTTTTTAAGTGGAAGTATTACACATATGCTGCAAATACTAATTTGTGTTAGGAATCATATTACTGCTTCCAAATTATCTATATCTGGTGAGGGGGAGCACATGCAGGTTGTCAATGAGCGCTCATTTAAGATTTAGTTGAAAATTATCTTTACAAAAACATAGAGGCTATGTTTTTGAAGAAAAAAACTTAATGATTTTTGAATAATTTACACACCTTTTGTGTGCTTATAGGCATCTGCTCAATGTGTGGCAAGAAGGTCTTGGATACGAAGAACTACAAGCAAACCTCGGTCTAATTATATTAATCAGTCTTTTCATGAACTTTAAGGTATCTTTGTACATTAACCTTTCTCTAAAACCATTTGTGAATATCACTTTCTGGAAGATAATACATTTACTCGGAATGAGATGAGAGATAAAGACTGCCTGATTGTTTGTATAGAAATGTACATGATATTTGATTTTTGTTGTTTTAGCACTGATGTTAACTGATATTTAAGGTAATGGTTTGCAGCAACTGCTACAGTTCAAAGTGACAGGTTGAAATTATGTTACCATCATAACGGATCCTTGAGATTAACACTTTCATTGTTCTGTTGCTGCCTCTGGAGTCTTTTGCTTGTCTGGTAGTAATGCCTTATAGATGCGTAAAATATGAGCTTATTCCACTTTGTGGAAATAGTATCTTTGTTTAGTTATGCATATTTATAATTCCCCTCATCCCTATGATGTCCTGTACTTTGAAGAGCTACTGTTCAGAGTTTGATTCAATTGTTCTGTTGAAACAGTAGGGTTCTTCATATTGCAGATTGTGAAGCCACCTAAATGCAGTGTGTGACTCTGCCAGTTCGTACTTCTGCAGTAAGACTGATGAGCTATTCTCCTGGCAAACCCTAAGGAGTTTTACGTACAGCATTTGGTGGCCCAAGGCAATAAAATAATGAGCATCAATTTCTAATTCTAGGTCTCTGTCTCCTTATTTCCTAAGTTAGTCTGGCTTTTAAACCCTTGTTTGTAAACTGACTCTTGAATTCTATGATGTAATTGTTTATACACATGTCAAATTTGAAAGATCAAAACTGGCTGCCTTTTCAGCATTTGTTTGAGATAAGACTTGAAGCAAGCATCTGTGAACATGTGAGGCTGAGTGTGACTGCATTTCTTTTGTCTTTTTGTTAATTTCTACATACGAAAGCAATTTCTGTTACGAAGAGTAATAACTGTTTACTGTGCATGCAGCTGATAGGAAAAGAATATTGCTCTAATTCTTGGTGGAGTTTTAATTAGACTTATTTAAGTGTTTACTCTTCCTGCCATATCTTCTTGTCAATCTCTTAGGGTTCTGCAACTTTCTTTCAACCATAACAGAGAAACTATCAATGGGAATTTCCCTATGAATAGATATTCTGCTTTAGGTTTCTTTTTGTTCTCTTTTCTAACGCATGACTAATGGAGACTGAACAACCACTGTTCTTTCTGTATGTTAGTGGGAGAAAATAAAGAAAGAGTACTGGTGATAAAGTTACTCTCTGTGCTCCTAGCTCGTGTTGTGCTGTAAGTAGCCTTCAAAAAGGGGTTCATTGACATTTCCTGTCATCCTTAACTGTCCATTCTTGAGCATTCGGAAAAGTGTCTTCTTTGAATGTATTGACATCCTGCAATTACTAAAATGGTAATTCTTTTGTTTACTGAGAACCTTTGTCAGGATGATGGAATGATCTGGGTCTCCCAAAAGAAAATGTTACCTTGCATTTAACAAGTGTCCCCTACACGAACAACTGAGCAAAGGTTTGGGGATTAGCTGGCAGTGGCTGTCAGCCTGCAGCTTTATTTCTGCATAGTGTTTCCAAGCAAATCAAGGAATTCTAATGTTACTGCAAATCTCTATGTTCTTTGTACAGATGGAAAAAATTGTCTGTAATGGGCCTCGAGTTTTGTAGCAAGAGCTTGTCAGCGGAGTGTATGGTTCCATGTCCTCACCTGGTCACTTGTTTAAGTTCCAAAATGGAGCTCAATAAAGTGTAGCAGGCCCAAGAAAAGTCATTTTTAAGCTGTTCTTGGTTTTATACACCTTTATGTCTTAAGCCACGTTATCATAAGAACAAAAAAAAAAAAGTGTTAAGTGCAAGGGATGAAAAGAATGGGGCCAAAATTGTTTGTTTTCATGTTGATTGCTTTGGATTTACCAAGAAAAGCGCATGTATGTCTGTGTAAATCAGTGCCTGTTTACTAGCTTAAACGGATGAAGAGGTGTCATTTTGAAGATTGGTACAATTTTAAAATTATTTCAACCACCCGACTAGCAAATCACGAGGCTACTGTGAAAGGCAAGTACATCTATGGATCACTGTCCTATGTAGCAACGTTTCTGTAATGCGCAGACACTGACAACAGTCATAGGGCATAAATAAAACCATAGGTAGTGTTAAGTGTATGTTCTGGAGAAAATCTTTCCTTTGTCGTGATGGAAACAATAATTTGTAGAGGGGGAAGAGGTAACAGAGTTTGGTTACTGTACATTGGTTTTATTGCAAGGCCACTGCCTTGAAGGACCTTGCTTGAAAGGACTTATTTTCTGGCTTACTTTTTTCTGTCCTCTACCATTGTAAGGTATTTTTTGTGTAACTGGTATCCCTTAATTGTACTGGCAATATCATGTTAAATGTATGAAGACTGTTAGAAGTAACAGTTGTAAACCAAGTAATTCTAACCATCTGAAAAAATTAACTAGGGTTTATAGCTGCAAGGCAGCTTTTGTTGTACTAAGTAGCATTTTAAAACAATTGCAAAAAGTCCCATGTTGATGAAAGGAAATCTAAAAATCACAAATAAGGTGGGTTTTACGATTTCTAAGCTTATCTCTAAGTCTTTGATAGGACTTCTGTGTTCTTTAGATCATCAATTCTTTTTTTTTTTTTTTGGTACATTTTATTTTGTTTCTTTTCTCTTAATTGAGTTAGAAGATGTTCAGCATGTTTCCAACTTACCCTTTCACCTTCAGACTTTTTGGAAGACTTGTTCAAGGTGATTTCAGGTGGCAGATTCTCTAATATTCCCCAAACTTTTCACCCTTTTTGGATGCATCCTATAAGATTAGTTTTGCCATTCTGTGAGCAAAACTTTTCTTGTTGCCTTAACGTTTTTCAATAGCTTTATTTCAAAAGTTTGGCTGTTTGTAATTTGTGAATGCGGTGTATCAATTCAATGGTTATTGCACAGTGGAAATACTGGCATTGAATGAACTCTCACCTCATTGTGTAACAGATGTAGAAAACAATCCTTTGTTGACAATTATTTTGTGAATAGAGCTTTTATGTTCTCGTATCCCATTACTGAGCAGCTGCTTTTGAGATACGTACTGCAGTGTATCTCAGGTGAAAAAGAGGAGGGGAAGTGGTTTGTTGTTGTTTGGTTAGTTTTTTTGTTTGTTTTTAGGGAGGGTGTTTACGGTGGATACAAGCTGTGGCTTGCTGTTGTAGTGGTTTGTCCATGCTTAGGATCTTCCACCCGTACCTCTGAACTCTTTTCAGTCTCATGAGAGACTCAGTTCCTGAGGTCTGCGTTGAATGTGTTGATGTAACAGTTGGCTTCAGAAATGCCCGTTTTCTTCAGAAAGTGTTGTTTTGGAGAGCTGTTACTGTAAATTTAGATCACAAGCCCTGTCCTGTGCTTCTGAGCTGCACTACTATTCAAAGCTGTTCAAATTTGGTAAATTAAAGTTAATTTTTAAATGTATATACAGCTCCAGTATAATGCAATTGTCATATGAACACATTTTTTGTTGATATTAGAAACTTCTCGTTAGCATGTGATTCTTTTCCGGCAACCTTGAAAAGCAAAAGAAAATCTGTTATGGAAAGTTGCCATTTTTGTTTAATGTAGTAAGAAGAACGCATTACTGTTCCCAGATGATCAGACTGTCCTCCAGTTCACAGGTTATGTAAGAGATTTGTGCTGCCAGATTTAGTTGGATTAGAATTTTTCTCAGTACTACTGAATTCACCTACTCTCTTTGCTGTTTCTGCATGTTGAGCAATTACTGAGCTAAGCGCGAACAACATTTTGATACGGATCATTGAGAGAAAAAGAGGGAATAGCTATAAAAACGTTACTGGGCATGTAACCACCAGTCAGATGAAAATTGAACAGAAACTGCTGAAGGTTCCTTATTGTCTCTGGGTGTCCCCACATTGTTCCCAGCCTTCCCGTTTGATACCCTGTTTTTACTGCTGCATAAACTAGAGAAAGGACCATCCAGGCTAGTTATTTGGAGATGCCACTACAAGGCACTAGGGCTATTTTACTTGTAATTTTTTCCCCTTCTTAGGCTTACTCTGTTCCGTATAAGAAGCAGAGCAAGAAAGGCTTTATGCCTTATTTGCAGGGATGATGCTGACCTCTTTGCATTGAGTTTTTCTTGCGAGTGGCCCAGACTTGCACCAATATTAAGCAAAATAAGAGATGTACAGGTATCAGATGGTAAGTCTGTTCCACCTATGTACTTGTCCTGGTATCCCCTCCTGCAATCAGCCCATCTCTGCACGCTGCCTCAGTGCACAGATACTCCGGTTCTGTACCGGCTGAGCCTTGCCCTGCCCAGAGTCACTTAGAGCAGGACCCTCTGCCAATCTTACTGTCACAAATTCTGGGGCAGAATGAGTGGTGCCTTTGTATTATGAGTAAACACAAGAGATACGTGCAAAAATTAATAAACAATAGACTGAATTAAGCAGCTGCACGAAGTAGCACAATGAACCATGTCACTACATTTTCCTAACAGAGCGGTATGCTTCCCAGCCATGGGAAGAGTCCACAGCATGAGAAATGCATTATTCATTGAAAGACAATAAGCCAAGAGAAGGAGCAAACTACATAGCCAGGGACAGTAGAACACTGTAGATTATGAGAAAGCAAATGTAAGATTTCTTTGGGTTAGTATCAAGGAAGAAAAAGGCTTTTTCATGGTGCAAGTGAAATGTAGAGTGAGAACTTCAGTACCTCTAAACTTCCTGTGCTAATTGTTTGAAGCATGGTATTGAAATTATGTAAAGATAGTACTTCTGAATGTGTTTGAATAAAGTTTTTTACTGCTGCAAGTATATGCAGGTAGCATTTGATTAGTTAAAGGAGTTTTGTTTATTGTTTACATCACAAAATTTTGTTTCCAGTGCCTTCAGGAAAGTACAGTGAGTGACTTTGGTTTGCAGAATTTGCCTGTAGCCCCATGTTACTTTTCTTTGTGTCAGAAGATCTGCTTCAGCAAGGTCCTTGTGCCAGGCCCTCTGACCTGCGCTTAGCTGGCAAAGTTCAGCTGTATGTGTAGGCACTGCATCTATGGACAGACAGGCTTTAAAAACAAAGAAGCAAGCTTGAGCAAGGGAAGTTAAAACTAATCCTGAGGACTAGAAGTAATGCAGAGGGATGTTAGCATGAAACCTTCCTAAATCAGGTCTGCCGCTACTGGCAGAGTAACATGGAATTAGGGCGATGGCTCCTTACATTTGATATGGCAAGAGAATTCTAGGACTATCTTCACAGAGCACTATGTTGTCTTACCAGGTCATTGGCTTAGAAAGGTGGCAGGGTGCAAAACCAAATACCAGTGACAGGAAAACTCATCTTGAACATCATCAGAGAACAAACACATTGCCGCATCACAGCTGAGGTTTGCTATTAAGCAAAGATGTTTTTAGCATCCCCATCAGCAGAACTGGATGGACAATCTGATTAGGCACGAGGACAGCCCTTACAAATAAGGGCCAAATGTTTCTTTTAGCGAAGATTATAAATGCGCCTCATTGTGAAGAGCAGTTGGCTTTGAAGTGATTCTCTTCCTCCCAGACTTACGCTTTTATGGAAGAAGTTATCATCTGAAATTCATCAGAAACTGATTTTTTCATCAACTTTTATGGGTGGGGGCTGCAGCTTGTTTAGCAAAACTTGCATGAGGTGCACACGTGTTCACTGTGTCTGGCTAACACCAGCAGAAGACTTGGGTTCTCCACAGATAAGGAGTGCTTACTTCACCCGCTTTAGGACAACAGGAACAGATGTGTTGAAGGGACCTGGAAGAATTTGTTTGAAAACTTGCCAAGAAACTGAAGGAAAAACTGAGGGCAGCCTTTTCCATGTGGGTATTGCTGGTGAAGATTACTTTCTTACATAGTTCATGAAGACAAACATTTGTGAAATGGAACTGTTTTTTTTGCCTTGATGCCATTCATTTGCTGTAAATAGTAAGTACATTTTTCAGGCACCACTGAAGTGATGGCCAAATAACTACCTAATTAAGCAGGCATTTCCAGACTAGCTTTCAAGTGGTAGGGAAGCTCCAGAAACTACTTCTCATTCATTTCTGTCCCTTTCTTTGCACTGAAAGACACAGACTGAACTTGGCAACGTTCACAATTCATTAAGGGCGTTTTTCAGAGCAAATCATAAGAACTTCCTGCAAATGCACTTACTATGTGCTTGTCTGCCAAGTGGTATTCGGAAAACAAATGTTGAGATTTTTTTTTCTGCCTCATCATAGTTATGATGATTAAATATCAGTATTGTTAACTGTTTCAGTTGATACACAAACGCACAGAACTCTAGTTGACATTTTCTACTAGTTAATGGGAGTCATCACAGGCACCTTAAACATTGTTATTAGGCCATTTTACAGGGAATCATTGCTGGCCATTGATTTTTTTTTTTTAATTGGTTTTGCTGACATAAAAGTAAGGATTTTAAGTTTCTGCAGCTTCCAGATTGTCATGAACATTGTTACATTGCACATCAGTGTAACTGGGCCTGTGTGATGAAAGGCATTCATGGCTGTTAAGTAGTTGGCATGTAACCCTGTTCTATTCCCCTCTTTTTATTGATTAAAATAATTAAATTCATAGAATCATGGAATGGTTTGGATTGGAAGGGACCTTAAAGACCATCGAATTCCAATCCCCCTGCCATGGGCAGGGACACCTTCCACTAGACCAGGTTGCCCAAAGCCCCATCCAGCCTGGCCCTGAGCACCTCCAGGGATGGGGCATCCACAGCTTCTCTGGGCAACCTGTGCCAGTGCCTCACCACCCTATAAGTAAAGAATTCCCTCCTAACATCTAATCTAAATCTACGCTTTTTATAGTTTAAAAATCCTTTCCAGTACAAGTCTCTATAGGTCATGAGGCTAGTTTGGAGATGAATATATAGATTAATGAGGTTTTGACAGGTGCACCTCTCGCATGCTAGCTGTGAAATGAAGTTTTATAAAGACTGCTCTACCATAAAGTGCCATAAGCTCTGGCTTTATTCCTGCCTTTATACTGAAAAGTCGGTGCTCAATTGAGGGAGGGAATGGTAACACTAGCAACAGTAAAAGCCTGTGGGCACAAGTGCACGCTTCTGTCCTTGAGCACTTGATGTTTATTTTCACTTGCAACAGCAGGCAAGGTAGATAAATAAGAACCATTTGGTTGATCTGTCCAAGGCTACCAAGGAAGGTGGTCAGGTGGGAGTTCGAACTTACTTTTTTAAAAATGTGGCATATGTATATTGATAGGAGATGGCTTGTCCCTCTGTCTTTGTTGTGTGTAATACTTACTGTATAATTTGCTGTCTGACCAGAGCAGAATACGACAAGAGTTTAATACAGGAGTTAATGAAGGAGCTGATTCATTCAGGAACCAAACAGAGCACAGTTGTTATGTTTTTTGTATTTTTTTTTTTTTCCCGGAAGACCATTTGAACAGTTCTCCATAACACTGTATGTGTATGTGCACTTGCACGTACATAAGTTTTACCACCAGTACTTAATACTTCGGGCTATACAGCTATTTAATTTGTATAAAGATTTTCTCTTTGTAATTGTTCACCTTTCAGTGTTGGTTAAATTTAGGCAGGGAATGTGATATTTATTGAACATTTCATACATAAAACAGTATCAGTTTAACTCGTTCTTATTTGGTCAACTATGAGTTATAATATATTCTCCCAATTCTACCAAAGTTTAAGGCATATCCAGGTTGTTGTAAAACAATGTTTTATCAAAAAGATGAGTCAACAGGGATATGGTGCATTAAGGATTCCACAACTATCTCTGAAAGCACATCTGCATGTGAAAAATGTTACATTTATAAAATTGGTACAACCAAGAACACCAGAGAAAGAATAGGTATTAAAATCAAACAATAATAAAATAATAATAAAGAAATCCCCCAAACATCTGTAAAGGATAAACTTTTGCTTCAAAATCAGATTAATAGTTACATTATGTTACTGCACAGTATGAATAAGGTACAAAACATGTCCTGTTCATATTAATATACAGAAAATCTCACTTGTTCCTTCTTATTTAGAATTGCTGTCTGATTTACTGTTATCGTGGGCTTATTTCCAATAAAGGTTTAATAAAAAATCAGCTTGCCACTAGCAGATAAATAGCAATGCAATACCAGCTGGTCTTTTGCCTGTGCATAAGGATCTGGAAAGACTATTTGATTCCAGAGATCTTAAGAAACAGCGTAGCACTACCTTATTGTTTCTGCAAAAATTGGCAAATGGGACTTCTGAACTGGAGTTTCCAGCTATCAATAAATAAATTACCTTCAGAGGAGGAACATGGTAGCCTGTTTACTGACGATTAAGCATTCTCCATGTAATAAAAACATGCTGAAAGCACAGTACTGATTTACTGTAATGTTATATACTTTGCATGGTATATCAATATACGATGTATTATGTCATTCAACCCATTACAAAGCTGTCCTAGGAAATTGCTTTAGGTTAATGAAAAGGATTAAAAATATTTTTGGCTTAGAGTGCTAAAAAACACATCATCATCCTCACTTTTTAGGATCCTGCAGAAGGCACCATAAACGCTTCATGTATCTGAAGAGTTGTAATTTCAGGTTGTTGAAGTATTTCTGCTGAGAAAAGGGGCAGTTCTGGAGAAGAATGGCTCTCTGCAGCCACTTACTTTCATTCTAGTCCCCTTAGCCAAATTTCTGCTGATGACTTTTAGAAATGAGCAAGTAATTGCCTCACTATTTTTCCAATGGTCTATGACTTCCAAAAGGCAGCTTATCAGACAGTAGTTTCTGTAGCAGTGTGATGCTTGCCATACCAGCTGGGAGTTGTAGCTTGCACTCTAATTCTGCCAGCCAGAAAGGATGGAGGATGCTGTAAAAGCAGATTATATTAATCCTGTATTTTCTGCCTGTTCAAAGGGGGAACCTGCTTTTTTCTTCTTCCTCTTTTTCCTCTTTTTTTTTTTTTTTTTTAATTTAATTTTATTAGTGCATCTTCTGGAAAGTAAACCACAGAATACTTTGAAATAGGACAGAATCCTCAAGAACAGGGCTCCAGACCCTTAAAAGTGTGTGGTCAGCTAGAATGTGGTTTCAGTGAAAATCTCACCTAAATGCCTTACTACCTTTGTAGATCTATAGTTAAGTTCATCTTCTGGGTGCTTTGTTAGTCGTTACGTGGGATTAGTTGGTTTGTCTTTAATTTTTTGAGTGTAAATGAGTAGGTCATTTTAGACTCCAGCTAGCAACGTGTCACAGTGGCATTATGCTGACAGTGAGAAAACACCTTGTCTGTTTTTTGCTGGGTAGCTCTGAATTAAGTACTTGCATACTTTAGCAAGAGTTTTAGAAGACTGCAAGGTGCTAACAAGAAGTGAGAGCAAAGCTGTGAAATCGCTGTTGCTCTCATATGGATTCTCCAAACTTAACACATACGTACCGCATATGGTGATCAGTTTCTGGCAATTGTTTTTACTGTTAGTACCGTTGAACTGCGATTCAGGAGCTGTTTCCATTTCATTCTTGATCAGCATCATGAATTCTGCCATGGGTTTTGGATCTTCTTGCAAAAGTGCAACAATGGCACTGGTGACTGTCCTGCTGCTTGTCAACTCTAAGCATTGCCATGCATATGTGCCCAGAAGATGGCTTGTTAATTGTTTGGCCTTAGTTTACAATCACAGAATCACAGTGTGGTTGAGGTTGGAAGGGACCTCTGGAGGTCATCTGGTCCAAACCCACCTCCTCAAGCGGGGCCCCTTAGAATTTCCTGCTCAGGAAATATTCTGAAGTCTTTAAGTCTGGATAAAAGTTTACAGGAGTGTCATTCTTAACTTCTGAGAAGAGCTCTGAAATGAACTGTTGTTTTCACTAATCAATATGTAAGCATGTTTCAGTTAATAGTTAATCAGAAAATCCATGTATCTCTGCATCCCCTTTCCCATAGGAATAATTTACCTTTTATCTTTAGACCTCTAGATTGGAATTCATGGTCAAGTTCTGTCTGGAGACAAGTCCACCTTCGTTGTCTTGGGAATCAGATACCTAGCAAGTGTTAAGGGCTACTTAACAGTACTTGTGAAATCCTGTTGAGATGGTCCTGCTGCACTCCAGGTACACTCCATTTAAAGAAGGCATTAGGGACACCTGGTCCTATTAGCAGAAACCAGGGAAGTTTGCGTCTTGCATTATATGGTTCAGCTATAGATGAACCCATTTTCCTTTGCCTTCTAGCCCAGCCTTTGTCAGGCAGGAGTTACATCAGCATCCATCCATGGAATTTTTAACCCATCAAGTTTATACGTGTAGTTATGATCCTCTGAAATCAGTATATGAAAAACAATGCTTTTTCTGTGAGACATCTGCCAAACAAAACAAAGAGATCATATTTTACTAGCGTGATATATTTCTATTGCATTATCAGTTCTGCTATCACAGTTGTAAAACAATCTCCAATATCCACATGATGCAGTTCAGAGTACAGTAAAAATACAATATGGTCACTCACACATTTTTGTTATTTTTGTCTCTTTGGTATGTGGACCATGATTTTATTTTACTTTATTTTATTTTATTTTATTTTATTTTATTTTATTTTATTTTATTTTTTCAAACTTAGGGAGTGTGCTGATTATTTGATAGCCTCAGCCTGTTCAACAAAATTTCACGTGTGAGAAATCTTTTTGCCTACACAAAAAATAGGCACCAGTCTTAAAGTTATAGGTAGCCCTGATTTGCTCACAAAAGTAATCTGGCAAACCTCGCAGGTGACCAGCAGGGACACCAGCAGCTGCCAGTAAAATAAGTATGCTTAGTGGTTAGATCTTAACTAAGCAGATCACAGAATCTACCCTTCATACAGGATTTAGCTCCCTGCCAAGTCCCTCACTGCTGAGAGGTCTAGGCAATAGGAAAATATTTGCAGCCTGCCTATGAGGCTATTTCAGTTCAGGGTGAGGTGCCAACTCCTCAATTATGTGCCTCTCACAGAGAGCACCTCCTGCCAATTTCTTCCTGCCTGTAGATGATGGCAAGTGTTTTATATGCAACCTTTCAAGAAGTCTGATTGGGATGTAGGGTTAGAAAAGAACATTTCCATGGTCTGAAAGACCATTGCCGTGAAACAGCTGGAAATAACTGCATAAACTATAATAAAATTCTATTATGTAAACTCTAATTTCCTACAAAAAAAAAATATTTTGACATCCCTGTCATAGTCTGTTAGTGGTACAAACAAACCACAGACTGTCTGCACTGTTCTTGTTGCCTGTAAGACCACAGCACGATTGCAGTACCAAGATGTAAGTCCTAGCTGCGAATCCAACCCTTTGAGTAATTCACCACTTACTTCTGAAAATGAGACTTGCCTCCTGCACCTTAACTGTAGCATTCCACAGATCGTTTGGTTGTCCATATACAAGCAGTTCCCTTGCAAACTTGCCACATGCAACCACTTTCTTTCTTTTTAAGTATCTGATGTGTACCTGCAAAAAGAAAGAGCATAAATGCTGAATGGCTAGTAGGAGTGATCCTGAAAGGAAAGGTGAAGGCTAAATAAAGCAAGGTCTGAGGAGGATTTCTGTGCCCATGGTCACAGCAGCACTAATCAGGAATAAAAAAGAAACCAACTCTAAGAAATATCAGTTACCCTTTTCTAGCGTAGTAAAATATAAACATTAGAAATATGAATAAATACAAGTCATGTTGAATAATTTCTTATGTATGCAGAGAACATGTCTTAGTGATTAGCAAAAAGAAGACCCAATATACAGTAGAGACTACATTCTGCTGCAAATAACCACTAGATTATTAATCAATGAGAATCAAACTTTTCTGGAGGGAAATAACAAAAATGTGGAAACGGAAAAGAAGATAAAATCAACTATTCAAGTCAGGAATTTCCATCTGCCAAAGTAAATCATGATTAAAACGGTAATTCAGATGATTAAATCAGTCTACTCTGAGGCACAGCTTATATATGTCTGGCTCACAGGTAGGATTTTTGGTGAGGAGGAAAGCAGGCTGTTATATTTTTGCAGTTTCCAAGTGATACAAGATGCCAAGGATTAGCGTGGAGTGTGCACTGGTGCCATAAAAAGAGAAAACTTCAGATAAGCAGCACTGGTACAGAGAAAGTGGATAGTCGAAGAAAAAAGTTGTTCTACTACAGAGAAAAAACAGTCAGCTTTATTCAGATGTCATTCTTAACAAATGAAGGCATTGGGAGTTTCAGTTGTGGAAGGATTACAAGACAGTGAATGCAAAATTTGGATTAAGTTTGTCTAACTGGGTAGAGATATTTCTTTAGCATAGTTTGCATAGTGTTTACCTGAGCAGTACTCCTGCTATAGGCATTCACTTCAGTGGGAATTCTGAATGCCTAGAGGAGTGCAGAATTATCCCTTACTAGAAAGTAAGTTATACAATGAATGAAATGAGTCACAGCAAAGCACTGGATAAATGATTATTTTCACTTTGATAGACAAAAGGCTGCAGCCCAGAAAGAAGTGAGCATTTATTTGAGAGGAAGGACATTTTCTAGGATAGCAAGAAACTGAGCAGAAGAGTAGTTTTTTTGGGTATAGCAATTTTCACATTTTCCTTAATGGACCTCTCTTTTGTACTTAATTCCCTCCAGTTATCTGTCATTTTCTTCATTCAAATCCTTCCTTTAAGTCTTGCTGCAGTACTGCCTAAAAATCTCATTACCAGTTATTAACAATGCAACAACATTATCATAGCCTTAACCTTACTAAAGAATTAAGCATCTTACAGTGGAGAAACATAGAAAATGACATCTGAACTTATAAAAAGAAAGGGAAAGCACAGTCAGGCTAAGTGTGAAGGATGAGCTCTACAAATCTCTCTTCTCATCACCTGCTAAGTGCTCATTTTTTAGAAATTGCTCCTAGATCATGTTTTGGTCAGACTACTGCCTGACCTGGTGTATGACCTGCTTCAGTGAAACACCATGTTAGCCAAGGCAACCTCCACCTGCACAGAGTTAGTAGATACACGTAAACACTTTCAAAATCTGGTTTTTGGTTTTAGTATTGTCATCCATAATTAAAGGAGAAACATCTTAAAAGGTGGCTTCGAATAGGTTCTCAGAATGAAAAATAAACAAAAACATGCATGTTGGTGTTTGTTCTTATTTTCATTTCATTAATAACAAATGTGTTCATAACCACTGGCTGATTTTTCTTTGAGTGGAGATAGGTATTTTAGTTGGTCTTTAAATACTGACTCAACCCATACTGAAATGCTTGCCCTTGACATACTTACAACAAAGGAAGCAATAGGAGGACTTTCTGACCTACTGTTAAATGAATATCCAGAGTTAAAAAGGTAAGGCTATCAGTGGTAGGAGTAATGTGTGGAATGGATTTCTAAAGAAATGCGAAGAAGATTTTAAAGCATATACATTTAATCTGTAGGAGTAAAGTTCAGATTATTTATCATCCCCATTACTAAAAATGGCAAAAAAAGAAATAAAAATCCTGGTCAGTTTTGAAAGCAGGACCTCTTCTTTTTTTAAAAAAAGAAACTTTTTTTTTTTTTTTTCCCATTAAAAAGATTATTTGTACATGTGTCTGATTTGGCCGACCCTTGAGTTAAAATAGGCCATCGCAGCAACAGGATATCTCATTAAGTAAAAGATTATCACCCAAGAGGTAGGAATATAGTGCTCCTCATAAAAAAAAAAAAAAGAAACCAGCCAGCACCTGGGCTGCATCCTTTGTATCAGGAATGTCTGGTTTTCCTGGCCTTGGGAGGCACATGCTAAAATCTTATTATGGCTGAGAGCTGTAAGGCATTATTTCACATACTGCAGGAGACAATGGGTGGAGAAGCTGCAGTTGGCTCGCTCCCTTTTATGCCTGACTCTTCAAAACCCCCTGGGACACAGCTGGATTCCTACCGTATGGCACAGCCTTGACATAGCTATGTATGTGATGCTCAAAATCTGTATGTTGGACATTCCTGATCAGCACCCTTCTCAGTCCTCAAGCTGGAGAGGTAAGTTTTAAAGAAACACAGATATAACAAGGAGCTTAAAACAGCTTCCAAAAGGAAGATATAAAATGATACTACAGTCATGGACTAGCTGTTGCAATTCTGGGTAATCAGACAGTTAAGCAAGGTGTAATGGCTACCTCTAGTTAGAGACCAGAGCATTGCTCTCTGCAGACAGACAGCAGGAGTGCAGAGTGAACAGAGGTGCAGTCAGACCTTACGCTGCCCTATCATTGTGACTGGCTCAGGATGGGGCTCCAGGAGCCTTCCTCCACAGCCCTGCTAGAACAGCCCGTTCTTTGGTTTTGGACCTTCTGACAGGAAAAGGGACCTCTTGTGACAGCAAATTGAATAACAAGGGAGTAGGTAGTAGAGAATCCCATTATCACAACTTCTGGGAGTGCATCTCCTAGTTGACTGATGTTGAAATTTCTTTCTTTTGGGCAAAGGCTGTCTTTACACAGCTCAGCACAGCACAGTGTGGCAAGGCACAGCCACCTGCCTCTTGTTTCAGCTGCACGCTGCCTGGCACCTGCAGACCCCGTGCTCCCCTGGCCCAGTCCCAGCCCAACTCCCTTCCTGCATCCAGCATCCAACTGAAGCTACCTTTGAGATGCCACACAACCCATTTTCCTGAGTCTTGCTTCATGTGTCACACCACTCTAACCACCCAGGCTTTCCTCAATGACACACCTGCACTGTACCCCACCTTATTACGAAGTCAGTCTTGCACTGTGTTTGGAAGATGTTCATTACAAAGACAATTGTAAAGCTTGTAAAAGACATGTGTGAGCTGTGCACACTGCTGTACGTACAGGGCACACTTACCCCATTTGATACACAGAAGTTGTGAAGTTCTGTACTGGACAAATTCGAACAAGGTAAGATCTGTTCATAATGATTAATCTGAGACAACACCTTTATGCAGAGCAGTGGCTGTTCTGGATCAAACAGTAGAAAATAATCTGCAATTTCTCCTTGCTTTTGCCATACACAAGAAGTATGACATTCTTAATTTTCATTTTACTCAAGCAATCAACTGAAAATAGTCTCTGAACCACTGGCAATCATCTCACGGATGCCATCTCATGGATGGATCTGCAGGGTCTGGAAAAGAGAAATGATATCCATTCAGCTCCACAGAAAAGTCAGAAATTATAGACTCAGCCTAACTTTGCGCCCTGGAGAGGCTTGGCATAAACCACTGAAGAAAGAATATATGAGTGCCTAGTTAAGACACTGTTAACCCTCTGCCTACAGGTCCCCCACAGCAATCTGTCATTAGATGAACCAGTCTAATTTTCTTTAAGAGAATAACTAGCTTGGTAAGGAACAGAGGAAATGTGTGTGCAGGAAATAACCACCTTTGTAGCAGTACAGCAGAAAAGTATGTGGAACAAAGTATTTTACAAAATGCATCTGAGTCAATAGTGTCATTCTAGGCTGAATGGACAGGGCTGTCATATTTTAAACATATTTTAAACAAATTATTCTGTTCTATTTGATCATTTTAAAGGCTTAGTAGGAAAACTTTGTCCTGATGGCAGATTTAAAAAAAAAAAAAAAAAAAAAAAAAAAAACAAACAAGCAAAAAAACTATTTAAAGCAAAGCTTAAGGAATGAGTTTGTTCACTTAAAAAAAAGAGAAGGTTGTGGGGAGAGATTTTAACAGTTTTCCAGTGCATGAATTGTTCAGCTGTTCTTTATACTTACAATAGCAAGTTGTCATCATTCAGCTAGCATAAATACTACTTATAATATTTTTGCAGAGTTCTAGTTTTATTTGGTGGGTATTCTACAAAAACGAAAATTGTTCTAATTCTCCCAAAGTTTCCTTGCAACCTTTGATCCATCCACATTTGATTAAAGCTGGGTACAGAAAAAATTCTTGACTCAAAAACTTACAAAACAAGAATAGCATTACTCTACAGTGTGGAACTTCCACCAGCTTCCACAATTCCCCATAAAAATCAAACCCCAAAACCTAACCAACTAACCTTAGCACCCTTAGTCCTACAGGAAAAGAGAGGAACCCTTCCCAAGCCCCAGACAGCTTCCTGGGGCACTTACCTGGGGTGAAGCATGCTTAGGTAGGGATGCTTATTTAACTTGAATCAGACCACCACACTGAAGCTTCCCACACTGTATTTATGAATACCTAATGAATAAGAATGTAAAAAAAAAAATGCTTAAGAGAAGAGCAGTTGGAAGTACATAAAGAGAGAACCTAACAGCCCATCGTGAGAAGAGTAATCCATCAAGAATTCATGCCTACCTGTTAAAGTAAGCATGGCCTAATAGGCTTGTTGACCAGGCGGTTTTGCCTTATGAATCTGGATTATCAGATACTGATTTGTTTTAGAAAAGTTTCAATCAGTAATCTTTTCTGTACCAGTGACTGTGCCTTGGAATTTCAAATAGCTATTCATAATTGCATAAGCATTCACATGTATAAATGTTTGCTTAAGTTATGTTGCATTTTATACATGAAACAGGTTTCCCTCTAGAAAAAATAACCTCATGCATTCTTACACATTTTTGCAGATCTTCTCCCATCTTACAGTTACATGTTACAATCTCACAGTTTGATTTATACAGGAATCAAGGCAGACTATAATGCTTTAGTTTAAACAGCAACTTTTTATCCCTTTTCATATTACTCATGATAAAATTATTTTTTTCTGACATACTACATGTCTTTCCCCCTTTAAATTATTACTATTATTATTATTTTTGACGGTCTCTGGCATGATGGAAGTGCTGATTCTGTTGAGAGTCTTTGGGAAAAGTCACGGCACAGAGAATAAATTACCCAGTGTAGTGAGAAAGAGGCATTAGCAGTACCAAGCATTTCAAAGTGAATCAGACTTCCGAACTATGAAGCTGATTTAAAAACCATAGTATTTAACCAGAAGTCATTTTATGCGGATTGACATGACCTTCTTATTTTTGAGTCTTAGGATTTATGTTTTTTCACCTTTCTCTAGTAATAAAAGCAGTTAACTTTTATTGTTATTATTATTATTATTATTATTTTAAGAAGAAAGCTGAGAGTTTCACCTAACTCTGGAAAGTTAAGTCAAGAGTTTGCATGTCATGAAATTCATGCAATTGTGAACAGCACTGAGATGCTACCTTCTCTCCAATTCAATAAAGACCCAGAAAGGGCAAAACCATCTGTTCTTTATATTGCATTTTTACTTTCTGGAATGAATCCTGGAATGTATGTAACTGATACTCAGCTCCAGCTCAGCTTCTTCCACTGCAGTAAATGAAACAGTTTCTGGTCATTTCAATAAGAGCTGGAGCAGAACTTCGTGAGCAATGTTCTTTTTCATGTCTCTGTGCTCAGAAAAAAAATCAGGGCTTTGTGACAGTTTGCTAACCCACTTTAAATATGGAGAACCTAATGGAAAAAAGAATTTTGATGTCAGATCAAGCTAGGCACAAAAACATGCCTCAGTCTAACTTCATTTCAGGTCAATAGGAACTTTCCATTAACTTCACTGGGCATTGAACCAAGCCAGATAAATCAAAGCCATGGCATAAGTTTAAAATCTGGATGGAATCTAAATAAAACTGACAGCCTATAGTGAGACCCTGGGTAATAAGCTTAATACATTGCCAAACCAAAATTCAGAGGGCATGTGCATGGCATTATAAATAAATCCAGGCAAAGTGCATCAAAGGGTGGGGGGAATTGTTTTGTCTTTGAAAGCTTAAGTGAGTAGATTTAAAAAAAGACCAAGTCAAGCCTAGATTAAATTATCAAACATATTTTTAGTCTATTTAACATGTAAAAAATTCTAGATATATCTTTTGACCAGGTTATTGCTGCAAGAAGTAATTTTCCGTAAGTTCCATGGATGTGATATTTGCATATCTGACTGCAGTCTGTGTGAGCACAGTCAATCAAAAGTGACTCAGACCAGGATTTTTGTAATGTTGGCAATAGATGCGTTAAATCGGGGTCTGTGAATGCTCTACATAAATGACATTTATTAAGACTGGATTCTGTTAATGACACTGCAAAGTGCTGCTTTTGGCAAGCAGTAAAGATGAAATGTAGCAGTCGTACACTGGCAGTTTGTCTGCTTTGTCCTGCTGTCTCACAGAAATGTCACTCACAGCTTTCCTCATTTCAGCCCTGACATGCTTTTGTGGTTTTTGTGTGCTTAGTTTTGAAGAGTTCCTTGTAGCGATTATTGTAATGCCATATGTTTCCAGAGCAGACGAGATCTGAGTAACATTGAATTTTTAATCGCATTCCTTGCCTCCAACACATCTCTGATTCCATCCAGAATACCCTCTAGCATTGCTTTGCTTCACTCTTCTCCACTAAGGCTTCTCTTGTTGCGCTCTCAAAAGCCCGATGGCCTGTGGCCTCACTTCATTTTCAAATTCCTTTCCCTTTCTACTGCTTCTGATGTGGCCCTTTCCCCTTTCACTGCAATGTTCTCCCCCTGAGGCTTAGTCAACTGATGCTGCCAGGAAAATCAGTCCAGCGATTTATTCTTCCCTTTAGAAAATTTATCATTTGCCTAACTCAATTTTTCCTTTTTTTGAAATCTGTTCTTTCAAACTTGCCTTACAGGTCATATTTTTTAAGCTTCTTGTCACTTTGGTGGCTTCTCCTGTGTGCTACCTAGCTTGCCTGCTTCTTTCTTGAAGAGTGATACACCAATAGGACATTGGGATCCAACTGAGGCCTCATCTTTGCTGAATACAGCAGATTAATGAGCTCTAGTCTTACCTAAGATACTTATTTTAATGCATCCCAGACTGGTATTTTTCTCTTTTTATAACAGCAGCATAATATCTTGGAATTAACCTGACACAGAGGTTAAGATGATCAAAGCTGACAAGATCTCAGGGTTTCCATGCATGATCATCAGCAGAAGCACAGTGAACGCTGATGTTAAGTTATTTGATATTCCAGTTATTCTGCTGATCATTTGCAGCTCTAGGGATACTGCCGTCTTCTCCCCTGTGTTCTTGGGTTGCCTTGCCTCTGTTGGCTTGCCTGCCTCTTGGTGTGCCTCTGTTCTTGGTTTGCATATACAGCTAGCATTGAACTGGCCAGGGCTGTGGATGGAGATGCTTTGTGTGTTGCTGTATCCAAATGTAGGTGATGACACGGGAAAAGTGAGAGCAAGAAGGCTGTTGGGAATACTATAAAGCCAAAGACTTGGCACCTAGCTCTTGTGGCATGGGGATCCTTTATAGAAGCAATGAATAATGTGTCACTAACAAACAAATAGACAGTCAACCTGTAAACATGGGATGCTTCAAGAAAGTGCAGAAATCAACATGTTGCCATAAATGCCATCACTGCTAGCATGCCAGAAGAGAATTAGGTAAAACTCAGTGCTCAGTAAACAGTCCTTATCCCTCTAAAGGGTGTATGTGAAACTTTGGTGAGGTCTAGAACATGAACAAGTTACCATGGAGTAGCAAACTGTGCTGTAGCAGTCCAGAAGCAGCATGGTAGCTCTTTGCATTAACCCTATGGCAAGTACCAGGTTTGGAGGTAGCTTAACACTTTTGGACAATTGAAACACTTCTGCACAGCACTAGTTAAATGTGCTGCATAGCAGTATTAGATATCAGCCCATGGGTTTATATCTTTTATTAGGCTCCCTGGCTTTGAGTGCCTGCCGAGTAAAGAGAGCCTCAGCTAGAGCTGTCCTTGCTTTTCGTGCTGGCGCTGCCTATGCACAGCCCATGCTGAGCTGGAGCTGGGCTCGGGCCCTGTAGCCAGAGAGCTATGTCAGTTAGCATCACCCAAGGGAATGGCTGCAGGCATCTCTGTGTGCCTTTCAGCAGTCCTCAGTGCAGAGCACATCCCGCTCTGCTGGCCTATTGGCCTCTCACCAGCACTAAAAGATGTTCACAAGCCACAACAAGAAGCTCCTTTTTGGTGTTGGTTTTGTTGGTACAATCCCATCTTCAATTTAAGTGGGGAGGACCTTCACAGCAAGGCTCTTTCACTATGGCAAGGCTTTCTCTCTCCACTTGCAGTTCTCTTTATCCAATCATTCCTTTTCAGCTAAAAATACCTGCCGTCAGCCCTTGTGCCGTTTCAGGATTAGCAGGAGCAGAATGCCTTTTTTGTATGATGCCTCGGCCAGCTGGAATCTCCTTGTGGATTTTGAGCTTCTGGTTTTCCTCACATTTCACTTTCTTCAAAGCATTTTTTTTTTTTTTCCATAGCTGTTTTTGCTATTCCTTCATTGTTCTCCGGGAGAACTGGGAGTTGCACATTGAATTGTAAATGTTTATTTGGGCCTACAAGGGTTAATGAAGGTTTTGCAATGACTCAGGAGAGCTCAGACTGTGATTCATCTAAACTCTACTGAAAATTCTTTCCAGAGTCAGGTTTCCCAGACTGAGATGTGTTGTCCTGAGCTCTCACATGTTATATTCTGTGCTGTGTGATCTGATTCATTCTCTCAGCAGAATTCTTGAGCCTTTTAGGTTGAATTACTTTCAAATTAATAAGATACAATTTACCTTTGTTTTAACATAGTTCTTCATGCATTATTGCTATTTCTTCCTGCAATTTATCCTCCAGATTACTACTCCCCTTCCTGTCTTGCCTAGCAATGTCTTACACTTAGAATATAAAGTTCTCCTGTGACTCATATTCCAGGCAAAATGCCATTCATCCTAATAGAGTGAAACAGAGTATATATTCCTCCTATTAATTTATCCAAATCTGTTTTGTGTTCAGATCATTTTCTGTACTTTCAAATAAATCTTATTTGTTCCTAACATCCTCTCAGTGTCTCACCACACTTTACAGTGTGATAGATTAGACCTTATAGCTTCACTGCGAAGCATGTAATACTAAGATATTTTCTTCCAAATGACAAATTCAGATGTAGGTAGCTTATGAAATTTGTTAGCGGTCATTAACTGGCAAATGAGCTGTGATCTGAATCAAGATCTCATTATTTCTTATTCTGAGCTTAACTCCCACTTCTCCTTATATAAGCATAGTTTTGTAGTTCAGCATGTCTATAAAACACTTCTGGAGCTGAAGCTTTTGGCATGCTTTATATGCCATTATAAGTTTGGTTTTAATAGGAAAAAAAAAAAATAGAGGTAGTTGAGAAACACAGTTCTGACTTCCTGGGCCATTTTAGCGCTCTGTGATAGTTCTGTCTTGCAGGTTGAAAATAATGATGTGTTCTGACTTCGTTTTTGTAATCTGGTTGCCAAGTCTAGAGGATGGGCATCCCCTTCACAGGCTGCTCCTACACCAGCCCATCAGTTCATCTGTTTTGAGCCTGAACTTTGAATGGCGAGCAGTAGCTGGTTATCTCTACCGACCCTGATAGCTTCTGGAGAATTAGGATGGATATATTTACAGCCTCATATTGGGAGTGATGTAGTTGATCTGTGCATTATATACTGTCCAGGCATATCTAGTAGATTTGCTGCTATTTTTCCTTTTCTCCAGTTAAAAAGGGTTAAATTATAGATCTAACTATAAATAAAACTATTTATTTGATGTTTTGTTTGCTAGTGTGGAAATCTTGCTTACTGAACAGTGCAGCAGTATCATTTAGTTTGCATATTCCTGACTTTGGGCTTGAGTTGGTGCTGTGTAGGTGGTTTTGTCAGGACACCTAAAAATTGAAGTTGCCTTTTGAAGCCAGTCAGTGTTTGGCAGATGATCTACAGTTACAATGCTCAGAAATGAGACTGTCTGTGAAGGAATGCTTAAGGCAAGACTGCTCAATGTCTGGGCAACAGGATGCATTTGGCCCACAGAGGCCACTCATTCCCAGATGGCATGAGTATGAGTTGCAGTTGTGTTGGCAACAACTCAGGTCTTCCTGGGATTTCAGGTGCCATCATTGCACAGGGTTAGTGGCAAGGTCCACTCACATCATCGTGGGAAATGAGGACACATGAATGAACTGTCAGCAGTACGAGGCTTCAGCATGGGTTTTGAGACAAGCTAATGCCTATCCTGCAGCTCACTGTAACCCGGGCACCAGCTTTCCCACTGCCACAGTGTGCAGCTCTATTTATTTACCTGGGCTTTCTGGGTGGTGGAGTCGCTGCAAGGAGCTGCTCAGGTGGACATGACTTCAGCCTGGAGGTGGCTGAAAGGAGAACTGCAGTCCTTATTCTCTTTAGATCCCTAGTGAATGGGTAAAGGACTTACCTTCTGTCACTCACACTCTCTTTCTTTAGGAATATTCAGCCCATCTTTGCGAAAGGTAGCTGTGTAAAAGGAAGATTCAAAATGACCCCATCCTGGGAACCCAATCTGCCCAAGTACTTTAAGCTTGGCGCATTGGACTCAGTGGGCATGTGGAGTAATGGTAATCTGCAGAGGAGCTGCACAGATTACAGATTTAGGTTTGTTTCAGAATCAAAGCAAAGCAAATTGCTGACATTTTTCATTAAAAAACATTTTCCATTTTTTAGTGGTAACTGTGAATCTTATTTAAGCCTTCTCAGTGTCTCAGCACTGAATTTGGTGGAGATTAATCACACGGATGTCAATTAGGCTTCTTCTCTTTTGATTTAGAAGTACATTTATGGATTGCATTAGCCCTCTTGGCTACAGAATCACATTAGAAGCAAGTAGCTAGTGCCAAGAAGACAACCCACTTTATTCAATCCCAAGTCTTTTCCAATGTCACCTTCTCAGGACGGATCTTCTAGCTTTCACCTGTTGCCTGAATAGGATCTTCATTCTTTTTTCCTACGTCTGTAAGTTATGTTTTATTATGTTTTCTACTTTTGCCCAGTTTACCATGCCATCCAGACTGTTCTGTATTATTGACCTCTCTTCATTCTTCCCAGCTGTTGTAATCTTTGTTGAGTGTTTAAGCATCAGCATCAGTTAGGCACAGGTTCTTTTCCCCTCGGTATGTTTTTCTATCCTATGCACCTTCCCGCTCTAGCTTCTGCATGTGACTTTGTTGAGCCAGCATAGTTCTGGTAATTACAAGATATAAGAACAACACAGATGCAGTGCTTTCTGTTTGCTCAGTCCCCTTCACGGTGGGCTACGTCACATCATTTCTTTTGACTATGGACTGGGCCTTGCTCTTTGTAAGCCTACTTAAGAAATATCTGCAAGAGATACCTATAGTCGAGCAGACCGGTCTTCTAAAAGTAAATTGATTTATTTACATACATTCTGCTGCCACAAAGGACACTGAGGCACAGCACTGTGCAGAAATCACAGTCCAGTTCCCAGGGAACAATTATACATGAAGAGCAGATGCAAGAAAGCTTCTGAAAGACTAGAGTCAGAAGGATTTAAGAAATTGTACTCACTTCACTGAGAAAATAGATGCTCTGTGCAGCTACATTGACACTTACGAGATGTTCCTTATGATAACTATTCAGATAGCATGGCCAGGATCCAGCACCTGTACTGACAAATAACTCCATGAACTGAGACTTTCCCCAGAAACCTAGAAAAAGGTAATTGCACCCTCTTGCATGTCCTTGGCAGGCATAAATTCATCTTTCCACAGAAATCTAACTGTATATAAATAGGCAAATCTGTAGTGGAAAAAGAGAAAAGTATCGATAACTGGAAGCAAAAGAGGAACAGAATAGAAATGCTAATGAGGTGTCAAATATTCCTTCTCTCTCTTTCCTTTCCTGCTGGTAACTTAATAACAGTCTTCCTGCAAACTATCAACACGATTATCTCACAGATAATAGTTTCATAGGAACTCCCTTGTGGAATACCTATTTTCCCAAACACTGCTCTCAAGCAGTATGTGGTAGACATTGTGCATTTCTGATTTAAAATTATTGTAAATTTGTTTCTCACTCATTAGTCAGAGTTTAGTCACATATACTGAGACCAGTAAGACTATCAGATGAGCAAATATGATATTTTCTAATCTAGAAAGGTCTAAATCTAGGAAAATGAAGATTTTTAGAACCTTTGTTATTATGTAAGCCTGGATAATTTGCAACCTTTTGTATTTTTTAACATTGCAATTGGTGTCTGTAGTTAACTTATAAAATAGGTCAGCTAGTATTTATATCTCTAGCATGAACATTGAATTTTTTGATTTAGAAACACCTCTGGGGGAAGTTTGGCATCATAAACTGGAGCTTAAGCCAATCTGTGTTAGGCACCAGGCGAAAGCCAAGGCTAGGAGTCTGACTGCTTGCTTGCCACAAGGCTCTTGAAGGTTCCTTTGAAACACTTTGTACCAACCACTGTCAGAGAAAAGGTTTTGGACCAAACGAATCTGGACCTGCCCATGCAGGTAATATTCATGTATTGAAACTTTACCGCTGAATTACTGTCCGTTCCGTAGACTACAGCACCAAATTACCTCTGAGTTTACTTGAATTATTGTCATCTTGTGTAGAATTTTTCCTGTCACTTCGTAAGCAACGAGATATTTTCACAGTAGAAACTGAACTAACACACAGAACAAGACACAGACCCAATGGCACCTATATTGCCTTTAAATTGAACATTTTTGCTTCTTTTGTCAGCTTTTCGATATGTGTGGTCCCTTGGCACCACCTAGTGTTAAAAAAGTAGATAAACTCTGGACCACCGAGCACAACAGCATTAGAAAAAGGTTTCAGCTAAAACAAACAAACAAACAAAAAATAGTGGTGTTGGGATCTATTAACTAATTAATTTAATGCAATTAAGCTTTTCCAGTTAGAGAATACAAATATACCAGAGCAGGATATCGAAAAACCTTTCAATGCTTGTGACTTCCAGTCCCTTCTCTCTCTCATGATGTTACACACTGAACTAACTGATAAATTTAGAAGGACATTACATCCATTAGAGGGAAATGTAGAATACTTTTCAGGAAAATAAGTTGGGATGTTAGGTGAATCTTCAGGCACAGCTTGGGTGCAGAAAATGATTTTCTGCTCTTGCTCCAGGTTAGTGACAGCTTCTGACCCAATCCATAACCACAGCCCTATGTATCCCAAATTTAGCTGATGATTATTAGCCTTTCTAGGTAATGATGTTGACCTTCCACTTCTTGCGTGGATTCCTCCAGAAACAGAACCATAATTACATATACATGTACTGTATAATTATATAAGATACTCTTCAAAAATTATTAGCAGATCTTTTCAGTCAACATTTTGTATTTTATGAATTTTACTACCAAATTTTTTGTTTTAATAAAATCAGTAAAACGTACTTAGTTTTAGTGTAGAGTGCTATGGCTTCTAAGAAAGCTGAGGCAGCTTTCTCTGATTTTCAGTCTCTGATTTCTGATATGTTGAGACCATGACTTGCAGCAGCTGACTGAAAAGATCTGTGTGAAATGCAGAGTGTGGTTAGCCAAGTGTGAAAAGGAAAAAAATGCTGTGATAGCAAATTACACTTCCTTCTACGTGCTTTGAGAAATGTAATCAGACAAAAAAAAATTACATCCCATTGTTGGTTTATGCCAGGCCAAATGAAAGTCAGGGAGAGGTGATATCATTTTTTAACTGATAGCTTTGTCTTGTTCTTGTGACTCCATGAATGTGACCCAGCTGCTGGTTATTGAGGTATTGCCAGGAATGGCTGGGAAGAGACAATTTGCTATAGATATCTGGAGATAGAGGCAGAGGATGTGTGGAAGACAGAGAACAGAGAGGATATTCAGCATTTAAATTAAGCTATGTGGATTCTCATACATCATGAGGTTGGCTATGCATGGAACAGATTATAAGCGCTGTTCTGGAAAAGTAATCAGCTGGACTAGCGAGCCTGAGCCATCATTAAGGAAATAACTGTGACTGCCTTTCTATGGCTCTCAGAGAAGTAGACATCTGGTCTTATGTTGTCCTTTACGCTCCTCGCTAGTCAATGGAGACACCATTTTCAGAAGGTGATCCACTCCATGTATCTAAAACATTTATTTTGGAATGGGATGAATGCAGAGCTAGGTAGGTAGTCTTTCCTCTCCTGGGCTGCAGAGGCCTAAAAGGCAAGCTTTGAGGTGATGCCAGGTTTAGCTCAGTTAGGTGGGGTGAATCCTGTGCTAATTCAGAGGCAGAAGCAAGGCGAGGAGAAGACACCTGAGGAAAAATAAACAATTAGTAGCATGAACACCCATTTGCTGTTCTTTATCCAGCATACTTAGGGTAAAGGTAATAGGCTTGACAGTCTTGAGACCGATGTCCTGTAAGTGTATAAAATGATCTGCATGTTCTTGATATCTCTGTTCCCCGCTTCCCTCTGCCCATCGACTCCATTTACATTTGTTTCAGTCCATTTGTTGTTATATTAAATAATTTGATGAATGCAAGACTATGCTCCTAAAACAGGTGGCAGGATCAAGCCTTTCTCTAGGGACAGATACCACCCAGGTTTTGGTGCAAAATAATTGACAGCACCTTTTTCAGCTATGTCTAGTCTGTCAGTGGCTGGTAATATAGGCCCTGAGGCTCTCTTTCCCCACAGCTGTCACAACACAACGTGATCTACCCTAGTCTGTCCTTCAGAGTGAGCTCAAAATCCTCATGCAGTGCTTTCTGTAGAGGAAAACCTGGGGTTACATGGATCATAAGCTGAATGAGTCAGTTCTGTGATAGGATTGCAAAACAGACAAATGATGTTCTGGGAAGTGTTTATAATAGGGCCATACATAAGCCAAAGAAGGTCATTTTTCTGGTCTGCTTGGCACTGGATTGTTCTTCCACAGCTGGAATAGAGAGTCCTGTTTTGGGTACTGTGTTTCAAAAGGGATGAAAAGCTAGAAAACGGGGAGAAAAGCAGTAGAAATAACAGGCAGTTCAGAAAACCCAAGCTCCAAGAAAGAAAAGAAGCAAGTTAGGGAAAAAAAAAAAAAAAGAGAGAGAGAGAGAGAGAGAGAGAGAAAAGAAGGAACTGAGAGAAGAAGAGAGAGAGCAATCTGCTAAGTATGTTTTCAGTTGTTATGAAGTTGAAGCTGATTCAACTGTTGTCTATGTCCAGTGCAGGTAAAGCCATTAAGAAGCAATTATCTGAATTTAGTAATGAAAGACTTAGCTTAGCCACTAGAAAAAAAAATCTAGTTAGAAGGGCAATGAACTAGTGGGAGGGGATGCTGTCATTGTGGAATCACTTTCATTGGAAGCTGTCATGAAATAAGCATCTGTCAGGAATAACTTGATATACTTCATTTTGTGTTGGTGCTAGGGAGTGGACTGAGTGATACCAGGAAATCCCTTCCAGATACAGATCTCTAAGTCTCATTAATGCTGTTAAATTTCAGGAAAAACTGTATTTTCTTTACACCATAGATGAAGTGACAGTTATGTGACCTTTCCTATCAATTTAACAATATGCCTACCTCTTTCTTTTTTTTTTTTTTTTTTCTCCCTTTAGCTTGCATTCCTTGGCTGCCTCTGGATGCACAAATTGCAGTGGAGGCTGGAACTCCCTTGTGCCTGACTACCTGTGATACCTGCCTTGGACTGTGATACCTGACAAGGACCGTGCTGCCTTACTCCATGCATTTCTCACTTCATTTCTCACTTTCATCCTGGACAACTGCACTTTTTCTCAACAGAACAAAGGTAATCCAAGCTAATACAAGAGGGATGTATTGGATCATATATAGAGCATATTTTATCTCCCTTTACAGGCTCCACTTTATCTTCATTTTCAGCTACAACTTGAGGTGTTTATTTTACCATAAAAAGTGCCATAAGGCTTGGGCTTTGTATGTGTAAGGATATATCTATTTAGTTGTCCTAGGCTGACTGTCTTGAGGTCTCATTCAGTTAGGTTGGGTGCTAACAGCAGCTTAAACAACACTAATACGTACCTAAGTATAAGATGCAGAATCCATTTAAGATGCTGATGGGAGCTAGCTCCATGATGCTACAACTACACTTTGATCAAAACCCGTACTTTATGCCCCATCTGAGCGTGTTTGTGATTGTAAATGGATGTGCCCTTTGAGGTTTCTGCTCTTCTTTCTCTTCTCCTGAGTTGGTGAGATCGACTTAGTTGCTGGCCTCAAACATGAAGGTCTCATGGGTAACTCTTTTTGAAGGTGAGCTCTTGAGTTTAAGCCTTCCCCTTTGTTCCCAGAATCCCGTAAGACTTCCAGGGTTGGTGGAAAACATCTGGTCTGTTCTAGAAAGATCTATCAACAGAAGATACCTTTTGTCACTGTTGATTTGCATGTATTTGTATACACATTTGATGTTAGGCAGCAAAACCTAGCCTTTCTGTCACCTGAATAAAACTATACCCCCAAAAGAAAACAATCCTCCATTTAAATTCAGCCCCTGGCAAAAAAACAACCAGGATGTGCTCTCATGACACCAGCGTCAGCCAATATGAAACAATACAGGTTCTGTGGGGAAAAGGCTTCTGGTAGAGATGTGGCCTGAGGCTTTCTCTGAAAGGAAGGATCAAAAGGGGAGGCTGTTGCTTTTTCTTCTGTGGGAGAGGGATTTCTTTAAGGGTCATTTTTAACATCATGTTAGTTCATCTTCTGTGTGTTTAGTATCCTAGTGTGTATGTCTGGAGTGTCATAACAGGCAAAGTACAGAAATCAAATAAAAAAGAGGATTGTAGAAGGTTGTCAAACTGTAGCTCTATTTAAATCACTGCTTGTTTGCAATCCTAACTAAATTCTCACGGGTTATTTTCACTTTGTTTTGAACTCTCTCTGAATATTTACAAGTTTGCCTGATGTTCAAGCTGATTAACTGTGCTCAATGTTACAACGTGAAGCTTTAAATCCAGAACTTCTGAATAACAGAAATAATTCCATTTTGAGGAATGCCTGGAAATGGTTTTGGACTGCCAAGTTTAGCTCCGCACTGCAGATTTTCCTCATTTAATTGACTATATTTTGTTAATTGTCTGCAAAATAGTTTTGATCCACTGTGTCTATGCATTTACCTCCTTCAGCTAAAAAGAGTAAACATACTTTCCTGGAATTTATCTCCCTCTTAGAATAGGACTGAATGACTCAAAAATATAAATGAACTAGAACGCTCGCTTTAGTATGGCTCAGAGGAAGACAAATAAGTTATTCCCAAGCCTTTTGCAATCCTTTATTGCTCCCAAGAACTGAAGGTTACTCAGAGAAGGATCATTCTCATATTTCTGAGTTTGGAAAAAAACACATTGTCATTTTTCCTTGTGCTTCCACTTGTGCCTCCACTTCCACTTGTGCTTCCAATACAGCACATGGCAGTAGATAGTAGAGATGGAAAAAGAGGGAAAACTGGTGGAATATTGCTGGGAGTAGGAGGGAGCCCACAGGTCTTGCATTAGCATTGCTGAGCAGGTTCTGTATGTACTATAGAGGGTACCAAAACAGGTGGGACCCTGTGACGTTTATCGTTCAGAGCACTGATGGCAAAATACAAGGTTCTGATTTTAAATTTAGCATGTGCTGGATTTTTAATGTTGCTGAGTTGTGCGTATGCATGCTGAAAGGATACATATTCACCCTCTGCTTCTCCCTTAGGGTATGGCTAAAAGGAGGTTTAAGATGAGTCACTCCAAAGCTCTTATTATTGCACAGGCATTGATCAATGTCTGTAAAGAGTCAGTAAAAAATACATGCACTGAAATTATTTAAAAGTTTGTATCATATACATTTTTGAAGTACAGACCAATACAGGATGTAAGGTCTTGTGAAATACACGTTCATCACTGAATTATGCCATGTAGGGACCACAGGGGCAGGAGTGTACACCTTACTGAAGCAAGTGCTTAAGAAGCATTCCAGCTGCCTCGATGTACAAAAGATAATAATTATCCTTTCCTCTTTGATGCTGAAACAGAAGAGGAAAAAAAGGTTTCTAATAGTGACTATCATTTGGTAAGAGGAAGAGGCAATGGAGCCATAAGAATGAAACATTTCATAGGCTCCCGTTCATTTGCTTATACACATCCTGCTACAGAGATCGTTCCTCCAACACAGAATACAGATGTCAGAATCCAGTATTAAATACTATTACTTCATTTCCTAAGGTGTTCATAATTGTCAGTCATCCTGCACATTTTACAGCTGATACTAAAAAGGGAAAAAATTATTGCCATATTGTGTCTTGAAGATGTCTACACTCTATAAATAATGACCTTGTCAGATAACAGCTGAACAAAGGAAGAAAACATAGTGGTTGAGTATGTAGTTCTTCCAGTCCTGCTGTATGATATTTTAAAGAGTAAGCTGTAATATTTAATAAACCAAATAAACAGGCTTTCAAATTGGCAGAAGGGATAAACAGTAGAAGAACTAGAAGTACATCTGGTAGAATACTTTCTTCTCTTTTAGCTGTCATCTGCAAGGAATGTTCCCAGGACAATAAACTCAGAATCCAGTTGGGAAAACAATAATTGTTTTCCACTCCTGCCATCAGGAAACTGAAGGCAGAACAAAGTACTTAACTTGTGTTATCACAGTGACAGATGTCTGCAGCATTCCCACCACCCCTCACACCCCCAGATTGTTTTTTAGTGCCTGCATTCAGTGAGTTTAAGACTTTAGGACATGCATGTGGACTGCACAAGCAGCCTGAATGTTCATGAGTGAAAAAATAAATATGGAAGTATTACAAAGGGTTGATTTCTCTGTATAGCTGCATGTTACTTGCTACCCACTCTACTTCAAGTTGTCCACTCAAAGAGATTATAGCTGACAAACATTACTTATGACCAGGAGAGTTGTCTTCAAAGTTCAGGAGTAACTTTCCAATTTTAAATATTATTAAGAGGTCAGATTCTGGCATTTACATCAAACATTTCAAGGAAACAGAAAGTCCTGTCTGAGCATCCACTGATGAATCACTAACAGCTGGAGTGTTTTGCAGTCCCTTGGGATAAGAGCTACTCAATTTGGAAATACAAGGCTACTCCTTTGCTTCTCCAAAGAAGAAACTTTTTTTTCTACTAAGTCAAAAGGAGTCTTGCTATTGTTTTGAATAAAGACAGTAATTCTCAGCAAGGATTGACATTGGTAGGAGGTATTGTTTCTCTCAGCAGTCCCAGAACAGGGACAAAGCTGGGGGTCATACTCTTGAGGATCAAGGGTTACAAGGTTTCCTCCTGGCGCTACTCTGTGTGTCTGTGTCTGGATGGAAGCCCTTGTAGCTCTCAGGTTGGCCACAAATGCAGGAATTTGAGAGGCTGCTGGTCATCCCGCATGAAACCTTCTCTGTCCTTTCGCCTTGAGCTTTAGGTTTATGGAAGATGTACAAGAAGTTCCTGCTGCTGCTTCAAGGGTAAAGAAGTTCCTCTATGGTTAATTTTTATGTATTACCCTATAACGTCCTGCCATGTTTTCTATACAGGAGAAAAAAGCCTTCTCTGAAGGCATACCGTAGCTTGTTACAGTATCCTGCCAAAGATAAGCCAAGCAGCTATTTTTATTTTTTTCATCTTCATGACCACACCGAGCACCATGCCCACTGGCATGGAACATCCCAGTAAAGAAATGAGGACAATGCAATCCTGCATTGCTGTTTGTGTATCCTAAGTAATCCTGTTCAGTCACGTACTACTTCTAGTGTCTGCTCAGTAGCATGATATGCGTTACCTTGCATATCTGGCACACACAAGCTGGCTCCTGTGTGTGCCTTTGCAAGATTTCATGAACACCTTTGCAAAATTTCATGAACAATTAATGGGAAAAATGTAAAGGACAGAGAGGCAACTGATCTGCATGAGCTCCTGAATAAGACACAGTCCCTGAAATGTGTGCAAAATCAACAGCTCTTCTAAAATTGATTGCTTGCATATACAGAAGTAGGAGATGGTGAACAATACAGACTGTATGAATTTGCTTAGCCATCCTGTTTAGGTGCAGCCTTGAATGTTAAATATTAGGTGATTTGGCTGCCTAATCAGAAGCATCTCATGTCTTCTTATATCCTGACCAGCCTCCAATTGCTGCTGAAGAAGGGCTTAGATCCTCTCAAAGTCCTTATCATACCTGTCAGTTCCCTGTAGATCCCTTAACAACCTAGGGCATCTAAATGGCATAGATACCTGGTCCAGATCTGTCCTGATTCCTCCCAAGATGTCTGCCTAGCTGGGAAAATGGGATTCATTTGAAGTTCAAAGCTTGTATTTTCTGAGTAGAATAAAAGGGTTTCCTTTGTCTTAGTTAAATGGATCATTAGGAGAACAAGCAGCCCTTCATGCTTTGGCACATGAAAGGAAACCCAGAAGGTCACGAGCTCTCACATGCAACCAAAAACTCTATATAGTGTGTCTATACTCTGTATGTAAGCCACGGTGAAGAGTGCCAGTCTTGATGTCACCTGACTGCTTTCATGCAATCAAAGGCAGTGGAGTCCTTTGATTAAGAATTTATGAGATTTCAGTGGCATCGAAGACTGTCTTTATTTAAATGTGAGTAGACTATTGTGAGAATTGAAGCCATTGTGTGAAGAGAAGAATGTACTGGTTATTGTGGTGGTTTTACCTTGCTGGGCAGCTGAACTTCACTACAACTGCTCTCTCACTCCCCCTCCTCCTCAGAAGAGGGGAAGAAGAAAGGATGCTGGAAATAAAAAAAAAAAAGGGGGGGGGGGGGAAGGGGAGCTCGCAGGTTGAGATAAGGGTAATTTAATTAAAGGTTAAAGGAAGAGGGAAACAAGGAGAGGCTTTGCGGAAGCACAGAGAGAGAAAAAAATTATACTCTGCTTCCCATCAATGAGTGATGTTCAGCCATGCCCCAGGAAGCAGAGCCTCAACATGGTTGTTGGGGAAAAATGTCTTCATAACAAGAGGCCCCCCTCTCCTTCCCCTTTCCCACCTTTTATTGCTGAGTGTGACGCCATATGGTATGGATATCCCTTTGGATGGTTTAGGTCAGCTGCCTGGTGATGTCCCTTCCCCACATCTTGCCCACCCCCAGCCTACTGGCTCTTGCAGGAGGTTGGAGGGAGTCTTGATGCTGTACCAGCACTGCTCAGCAGTAGACAAAACTTTGGTGTGATACCAGTGCTGTTCTAGCCACAAGTGTAGGACACAGCACTGTATGGGCCACTGCAGAGAAAGTTAACTCCATCCCAGCCAGACCCAGTAAGTTACATGACTTGCAAATTTCAATGAAGTTGTCTACATCTACAAATTTCTTTCTAGAAATGATTTAAATACACTTCATGCCATGTGACTCAAACAATTCCATGAAAGAAGTGGAGCTAAATAAAAGTAACCTGAAACTTTCATCATTGCTCTACAAACACATAATCTTATCATGTATTTTATGATAGTGGGATGATGTGGATTTCCTAAATCTAAGTCCTGGAATGACATAATGTCACACTTACTTGTGTAATGGCAAAGAAAAATTATGCATTCTAAAAGATAAAGTAAAAAGAGCCCCAAAAGATTTAGCAACAACAATGATGACAAAACCTCATGATCTGGGATGTCTGCCTCATGAATTTTGAATACTTGTCATTAGCAGTACCGAAACGAGTTGTTGGCTTTTAGATTATCAGGCTCTTCAGGTTCTTATGGCTGCTCAAGCACAGCATACTTGGTGTCTTGTCCTGCTGGTCTACCCTGGAAACCTCAGTTTTACCGGTAGCTCCAGGCTAAACTTCAGCAGTAGTGAACCTGGTGTGAGAGCAATCCCACACACCTCTCCTACTCTGTATTCTATTAAATTCTGTGAAGCAACAGGAATCCTCTATACCAGAAGTGGTCTGGTAAATAATTGTAAAATCTGCTCACAGCCATCCAGTCTGAAATAAAAGCAGCTGCAAGGAAAGTATTATATATTAGAAGAGGGTGAATGCAATGCCATGCCCCCATGGGCATGCCCCATGTGTGGCTTTTGGCATTTTGGCAAAAACAACTAGGCTTCAATAATCTTTGACAGTCCTGTTTGATCTTGTTAAAGGGGCAACCACCCTTCAGTCTTTGGTTTCTCCTTGATAGTTCCCACTTTCACTTTGGAGTCACTCCTCCACAGACACTAGTCATGTTTATGATAGCATCTAGGCATGTGACATCATGAGCTAGCTCTGAAGAGATAATCTGCTGTCTGGGAATCAGACTTCTTGAATCCAGTGCCTCTCCAGGGATGCCTCTTTCTTTGTGGGATCTCCCTCAGAAGGAATTTCCCTTCATGCCACAAGAATCAACCAAAACACACACCCTGCCAGAGGGCCTCTGGCATGGCTGAAGCACAGAAACATCAGTTTTCTTTGCAGACTTCCAAATAAGCAAATGACAGCCATTCCAAATGCCAACCTTTTGCCCGCAACAACATCCTGGATGTTTCCTTTCTTAGCTGAGGGCTACAGCGGAATTAACTGTTCTGGCCACTTTGGCTATCAGCATACAGGCTGCTGGCAAGGCAACCTAGTTTACTGGAGCTCTCAGCAGCAGCACGGCTGTGACAAGCCTGGAAGCTGATCTGGGCCCACAAAGAAGCTTGGACTCCATGTGTTCACAGATGAATCAGCATGCTCAGGAATTACAGCACAGACTTGACTGGCTAGAGCTACTGCACATGCAGCAGTCATTTGCAGGAGCGTTTTTTGTGCCTTTGTGGGTTTTGTTTGTTTGTTTTTAAAGGCCAGCTCGCAAGGCTCCCTATCTTGGTTCTCTGCTGTAGGTACTAGAAAAACTGAACACTGAGGGTGCCAATTAGCTGAAGGCCCAGTCAGTTCTTTTGTAACCTCTCCTGTGCTTTCTGTCAAGGCTTATGTGTCCTGTGTGACACAGGACTGATGTTTTGCTTGCTGGACTCTGTCATGCTTCACAAACCCTGTCTTGGGAACACCTAAATGCAGTACCCACTTGTACTTTCTCTAGTACCTCCCCTCAGGGCTCCCATTGAGGCCTACCTTCCATTTGCCTTGATGGGCTGAGAATGTTCCACCTCAGCTGGCCTTGTGGGAGTAAAAACAAAGGATTAGACAAGAGGCAGCATGCCTTTGAAGACATGAATTTATCCAGGAAGACTTAATTCTGCCACCTTCACTTCTCGCAAAATACACTCCGTGAGTCACTTAGCTGATCTTCACACCCTTGTTCACTGATTCATACAGCAATGTACAGAGGGAAGATGACAGAAGCAACAAGTCTGGAATATGTTTACTTCTTGTGACTCAAGTCATGCATGCTAAATCAAACCAGCAGGCTTCTCTAACTCAGATTTTCGATCTGTGAAGTACTTTTGTATGTAAACAAGTTATGGAATACCTTGCGTATGATCAATCTTTTTCAACATATGTATGCATTTTTCTCTCTCAAAAAGCACCTCCTCTCCTGCAGGGAAAGAGATAGAGGGATCCTCCTAGCTTAGACCTCAAGAGAGAAGAACCTGTGAAAAATTCCTGGAGCTACTGAAGGAGTGGAGGAGCAGGAGTGAGGAGAGAGTGGGTCATGGAGAGCGGGACAACAGGGAGGGGATTTGGATTTTGAGGCAGAATTGTTTATGTCAGAAGTATAGCCCAGCAAACTCAGAGCTTTGCTCTGTTCCCATTTTAGTAAGTATAAAAGAATAACTTTGCTGAAATCTATGGGATGAATTTCAAGGAGGTGGGAGGTAGGTCTCTAGTCTTCTTCTTTTATGGGGCCTTCTGAATTTATCCATAGCTTGCCTCTAGATCCTTAACTCTCAAAAGTGGAGCTTCTTCTATGTGAACATGAAGGCCAGATGCTCAAAGAGAGCAAACACATTTGCTCATCTGTGCACACAAAAGCTACCTCAGTGGTCACTCTTATCCCAGGACTGAGAACTTTTAGTTTATTGTTTGGACAGACAAGGAGAAGAGGGGCAGAGCACACACTGAATCAGGACATTGCACAAAAGGGTTGAAAAAAACATAGGAGGTGAGCTTTAGGTGGGTGCAACAGTAACATGCTTGAAATGTTGCCACCAAATCATTCTCAAGGATCTGTACATCTAAAAAAGAACTATGATATTTGTATGTCAGTTTAGGAGACATCATTAGTTCAAATGGCTTTTCTTTTTGGAAAATGAAAGGGAAATGATTAAGACAACATAAACAATTATCAGAACAATTAACTTTATTGCAAACAGTGGGCTTCTCAGAGATTATTTCATATCTTGTGATTCTGAGTCCTGAAAAGCGTTAGAACACTGAAAACCTGACTGGCGTTTAACTGTAAGGGAGCTGTAACAGTAAGACAAACTTATTTGAAGAAATATTAAAAGTGCCAGGATAATAAATGTACTTATAATGCTCTCTGCTCTCTTGCAAAGCCCTCTATTCTTCCCTGCTGATTTTTCCTCTAAATGGGGATTCTTTGCCAATGAAAACAGAAAAAGATTTTCACATTCTCAAATGTCTTAGCTTTTGGCATTTGGAGTAAAACCAGCTACTTTTGAAAAATAAAACTTTTTTTTTTTTTTTTTTAATGGAAAACTTATGTTCCTTAAGAGTCTAGAAGCTATAAAAAGAGGCTTTCTTCAAATCATTGCAGTTTTTAAAAGCAATAATGCAATTCATGTGTTTTCTAAAGCAAATTTAATTAGTTTTTAGTAATGATCTCAAAAAAGGGTAAGTATTTCCAGCAAGCCAACATATAATACCAGAATTTGCAATTGTTTTTCAGTGCCTCTATTGTGGCACATTGATAAGATCAGTCAATAAAAGCTGAAGAAAATTTCAGAGGTGGAAAAAGTTGTTGTGACAGAATGAATGACACACAGGAATTCTGCAGCCGTAGTGTCAGTCCTGTTACAGTACAATGCACTGCTCTGTCAGGAGAAGAATGCAATAACTATGCAAAAATAATAAATCTTTTCAGATTTTCCAAATTTAGGAATAAAGGTGTCGGAAGTGTTCAAATTACAGATGCATTCCATGGAAAATCTTTACCTCAAAAAAAGTACAATGCAAAGCGTTTGAATCTTAGGAGAGAATAATTTGTAGGTCATTTAGGCCTCTCTGACTCTGCTTCTTGTGCATGCAGACTTGTTTCCTGTTCCTCATGTGACAGAGGATGCCCCAAGAACATAGACTCTCTCTATGCCTCTTCAAGTCTTCATTTATTCATAAGCCCTGCAGCCAGAAAGAATTATCTGTCATCTTGTCTCACTGTGGCATAATAATAGGCAGCTGGGTTTCACATACAAGCCCACCACTTCTAGCAGAAAGATACCCCGTCTGGGTTTAGAAATGGCAAATGCTGTGGGCCCACAAACCGTTTTTCTCTGATTTCCCTGCAGCCCTGCAGGTGAGCCCAAGAGCTCTGCCCTGCCAGAAGAAGGCAGCTTACCTGTGAGGAGTAAGCTACTTGCAAAGCACAGGAGAGTTGGATGGATTCTCTCACAGTTCCACTCACTGAAGGAAAGGTCCTTTTTTGGGGAGCAGAATTTCCTCAAGTCACACGTGCAAACCAAGAATGAAATGTATAATATTGGACAAGACCAGACTCTTGGAAATTCTAGGAGAGGAAAAGCTCCTTTTCAAACTTTTAGATTTTCACCATATTCACTGCAGATCACAGAAGTCACAGCAGCAACCTGAGTACTTTCTGACAGAGAACCTCAAATCACTCAGCAGTGCTAAATTAATTGAAAAGAAAAATAATATTTTTAAAGTCCTTTTCTCTGCTCACTTCATCACCAAGCACTGTTCAGTCATATTACAGAAAGCCCTCTGAAGAGAGTATGAATAAGCCAAATTTTAGGCCCAAGGAAGGGGAAGAATGTTAAGAGAGAGGAGATCTATAGATGATCCCTCAGAGTACAGACAGATGTATTTTTGCAACAGTAGGTATCAAAGCCTGCTGCAACAGCACCAAGGATATATGGTGTGTGAAAGGAAGATCAAGAAAGTAAAATAGACTTATAATGCATTTAAGTTTGAAGGGAAAGTGAAAAAAATAAAATAAAATCAGTGGTCTTTATTCACAGTGCAATGAATTTCTGCAGAATTTTGAAAAACACTCTTAATTATCACTGTAATTCCAGAGCATGCTAAAAAGGAGATTTGTCCATCTATCTTTGTAACTATTCTGAAAAGACAGTTTAAAGCCTGCTAGGAATGAATATCTTGCTGGCAATGAGAGAGCTGCCCTGCTGGCTATGCATTAAAGCAGAAATTTTGTTTTCATTTGAACTGAAATACCTCAACAAATCCAGAACAGTCAGCAGTGGTCTCTGGTTTTCCTTCTGTGAAAAGGAGGACAGAACCTGGTCCTGAATGACCGACTTTATTGCTTTCTGCTCTGCATGCATAGGAATCATAAAGAGAAGGATTTACATGACAGTTTTTGAGCACTCTAGTAACGAGACAAATCTGTTCTAACACACATATTGTAGGGATAAAAGGGAAATGAACAGAGTGATGCCAACCTTACAGCAAGAAAAGTAAAGTTATATAAAAATCCACATTATTAAGAAAAATAATTTCTGAAACTAAAAAAATGCAGAAGTAGGCATTCCAGCACCAAAGAGGAATTACAGAGATTTGGGAACACAACTGAATAGTTGTGAAAGTTCATATCTAAACTGTCTTGACAGTATCTATTACAAGTGCACTGCAAGAATTAAGAGGACAAAAAAAAAGGAAACACTCAAAATGCATTATTTGTGGCTGTTGAAAAACTGAAATTTCTGCTGTGATAAAACCTGTTAAGTTTTAGCATTCTGTGCCTTTAAATCAGAATGAGAAACTAATGCAACCCACCCAGAAACTCAGCTAACAATCTTCCCTCAACCCACCAACAAAGTTTAAAAAAAAAATAAAAAATTGAAGGCAGAGTTAAACAATCTGAAACACTGACAAAACTAATGGATTCCCAGTAATATGAAAAAGAAAGCCAAAGTAATATTCCAGATGGAGATTATTTGGAGTTGTAGCAGTGAACTGTATAAATCTAGAGGAATTGTAATAAAGAATGAAAATGAAGCTTTAGCTATTAAATGGAGGGGATAGGAAACTGTACCATTGAGAGATGGGTGTGTTAGGCAGCAATGAGAAATGGGATACTCTTTGCAGGAGATTGATTCCCGAGCTGACAATTCTGCAAAGGCAAAACAAAACCAGCAACTCTTCCTAAATATCTCATCAGCCATAGTGGTTTATGAAAGCTGATTTGTGCATGTACTAAGATTTGACACCAGGAAACAGAAAACAGGTAAAATAAATCCCTCTCTTCTTCTCCTGCTCTGCAGGCTGGCCAGCAGAGCTGCTTTGAAGTACTGACTGCTGTGCATGTGAAAGCTTAAAGAGGACTCCATTTCTCAGGGAGATGGGTGCTGCAGCATCATTGCACTGGAGCCCGAGTCCCTGCAAGCCTAGTGATGATATCGAGTGAACATTTATCAATTTCCTCTTCACTTTTAAAGATGATGGGATAAGGGATAAGGAAGATATTTTAGGTGAGAGAGTGAGTTAGAAAAGGGCTGCCCAGTGTCATCAGAAATAGCCATAGTCAAAGGCTTGGGTACTTGGTGGGGCTTCTGAAGTTCTGCACCCTGGCTGGCCAGCCAGCTCAGGTCAGCTGGCCACAGCAGCTGGGGGAAGGATCCCAGGCACTGATTTACCATGCTTGAGGGCACCAGGACACCCAAATCTTTCTTAAAAGCTGCAAGAGTTCATTGTGAATGTTTTATTTCCATGTGATATTAGCCTGCAGATGACATTTACACTTAGAGGCTTCTACACAGCTTGTTTTCCAGTTTGATCTCACCTCTCTTTATCAGAGAACATGTCCAACCCATGTGCTCCAGCTGGATCTTCCACTGCATTCTCAGACAGCCTATGGCCAAGTTAAATATTGAACTGGGGGACTGGAAAAATCTTTTTCCTGCTAAGGACTGAAAGCCTTCGGAACACCTTTAGCAGGTCAGAACTTGACATATGTCTTAATATTATCCAACAATAACCAGAAAAATAAATAAACTCTGTGTTGGCAAGCAGCCTGAAATAAAATCACAAGTCACATTGAGGCTTGAAGTCCTACTTCCCTCTCCCTTGTAGTTTCCCTTGCCCTGAACTCTGAAATCTGGGTGTCTGCTATTTCTGCACCAGCCTCCATTTCTTTGGCCCATTGCTGTTGTTGGCTGCTTCTCCTTCAGTCTATACACCTACATTTCACTCTCCCTGCCCATCCTGGTTTTCACTCTCACGAGAGAAAGCAGACTAGATCAAAGTCCTTCTGACAGAAATGAGTCCAGGTCAAAGGTTTAGCAGTTGGAACTGCTACATATCATCGAGGAGTTTATATGCAAAACATCAATTATATGTGCTAAAAATGTGAACTGAGATGTCACTGACTCTTCAGAAGTCACTGAAATCCTTGTATTGATATGTTCTGGTTTAACTCCTAGGAGAAGGGAATATTTATATTTAAAGCCTTCTGTTTCTATATTGTTTCTTAAGTTACATCTATTGCTTGACAGTGAAAAATTGATCTACACCTGTTATATCTAAGTCTCTTAACAAGTTTGAAATGTACCAGAGTGGAACATCTATTTGACATTTAAAAGAATGAGACAGTTGTGTACTGTGCTTAACTGTGACACTGTCAATCACCTCTTTTTTATGTATCATAGGAGGCACTCACAAACTGTGTGAAATGTTTTCTAGACACAATGGGAATGCAATCCTGACCTTTAAAAAAAGAGTAAAGTCTGCGTAGTTTGCTTGCATATTTGGTATGTTTATCTGCTAAGACATATTTAGCACAGTCCTAAACTTGAGACTCTTATCAGAGCTAATGTAGAGTGTGAAGTAAAATTCAGTACAAATGTCCCTAAATTAAACTGTATCAGACTTTTCCCTAGTTTCTGTGACATGTTCCGAGTGGGTGGCAGTCAGACGTGATTATAAGTCACTGTTTTCTGTTCTCTAATTTGAGCACTATCCAAGATAGATGGTGGGCACCTCCAAAATAGCTTATACACTCACCTCCAAGACCTTAGGAAGACCTTAGATTCACTGTCATTCTGTAAGACTTACCTGGCAAAATCCAAAAACTGTCTTCTCATATCAGTTTAAACTCTGTCTTTTTCACTCTTTTGCAATTTGAGAAGGCTTTGGCAGAAGCAGACTGGAATTATCTTTTGCAGACTCAGGAAGATGGTACTACACTGTGTCATTTTCAAATCACTTTTTTTTTTTTTTTTTTTTTTTTTTTCGGGGGGGCTGACAGCACTAGAAACGTCTTAAAAATGAAAGTTATTGTCACTCATGGGGGGACATCCCTACTCCTGCTGAGTGGATTTTGGACACTTTTTATTGGATCAAATTCTTTTCTCTCTCAGTAACTCACAGAGTTCTATTAATATTGTCATAAGGACAATGCATTGCACTCTTGATCTGCAAAAGGCATAGACGAGGTAGGTTCCCGACTTGCAGTTTCCTCTTGCACAGTTTACAGGATCCTGTGAAATGGTCCAGCAAATTCAGGGTGAAGTAATAATACAACAGTTACAGAAGGTGTTGGGTACACAAAAACCAAACAGTGGGCTGTATTGACTGCACAGAGACAAAAGGCCCATTAGGAAGGACGGTTAAGAACATATAAATGCATTTCAAACAAAGATCCTAAACCTGGTGAAATGTGTGCAGATGCTTAACATTTTGCTTTGTGAGTGGCTCTATTTAAATCAATGGGGCTCTTCACAGCATGTAAAACTTGACACATACATCAGTCTTTTCAGGATCAGGGCCAAACTTTTTTTTTTTTTTTCTGAAGAGTGTGACTTGCTTGGAGACATTCCAGAGGAAAAAAAACATGTGGGACTTTCTATAAAGTTGTTGGCACCATTCTGCTTATTAAACAGACATGAATTCACTCAAGATAAGGTCTAGACATTTATATCAAGTATGTGAAAGCTTGTATCTATTTCTAAGTCAAAAAAAAAATAAAAATAACGCGTCTGGATTTGTAGATTGCATTAATTTCTCGATACATACTTATTTAACTTAGAGTTTTATAATATTACCTCTCTTACAGGTTTTACTACCTTACCTATAGTTCTGCTACCAGGCAAAATTTGCTCTGATGGCTAATAAGGTGCAAAAACTTTCAAGCAGACTGCATGGAAAAGTTTTATTATTTACTTTATGACCTTAAATGTGGCAAAAAGTAAATCTTTTCTCTCACTTCAATCTAATTCAACACTAAGTATATGAGTTTTTTTTGTCAATTTGTGGCTTGCATATTGAAGAGCAATGTATTCAGTTCAGGAACAGAGTCTAATTTTAGAGCAGTATTGAAGGTGATATGAAAATGAGAATGCTGGGAGTGTCAGTAGGACTTTTCAAGAGCAATCCCAGTATAGTTCTTGAACTACAATGACTGTAAGATGAGAGAAATCACAGAACAGACTTTATTGGTCTAAATGGAACCTGTCATATACCTGAAATTATCCACCCTCCAGTTGTTATCATGGTCATGGCCTCTAACTGTTGCAGGTGAACACCCCAACATTATAGCTCTTCAAGAAAACAGAAAGAGTCATTTGCCCACTTGGTGCTGGACTGCTTGGTGGTAGATGGTGCCAGCACCTTAAATGAGCAGCCTGGGGAGACACGTGGAACATCTGGTGACAGCAGCTACTTTTAATCACACAGGCCACAGGTCACATTGTACCACAGAGCACAAAATGAGTGTCACATTTAGCAAAGCACGTTTACTTGACCACAAGATGTCCTGAGGTCAGATTTAAAAGCTTCTGCAGATGTAGACAGGAACCCGGCATGATTTTCACAAGTCCCCAAGTGCTTATTTCCCATTGGTTTCTCACTAGGACCTTCTGTGTATTATTACTTTAAAAAGACTTCAGAAATAAGGCATTAGTTGTCTTGAGGCACGCTGCCTTGCTTCAGCCTGCAGAAATTCAGAAACTGCCTGTTGGGTAACTTCTTCATCTATGGCTACTTTAGGGCAGCTCTCCTCCCGTGCCTGTACCAAGATCCTCTCAGGGCTCCTCGTCTGGGAACACGGGAGACCTGGGTGAGTTGACAGGGAGTACTGATACATGAATCAGCTACATTTTTATTAATAGAATTGCACAGAAAGTCTTGAAGTCTTCTTCATTTTCTGGGGTGTGGGAATCTCTACGGATTTTTCAATAGATTGCTTCCCATACATATATAGGGAAAATAATAGCTTTTTCACTATCTTGTGTGTAGAAATCATCTTTGCATTCGGGGATACCTCCACTTGCCTCCGTGGTACTCTCCAGCACCCAGCCTGGCCATGCCAGAAGGCATCAGACCCCTTCTCTAAGCTTACTTTACTGAGCAACTTCCACATTCCTATTTTTAAAAGTTGCACATTTTGAAGATTAGGGAACACATGGTCTTTGCAAGATAATCTCCAGTTCCTTCCCCATTCCACACAGTCACAGTGCTCAGTGCCAATTTTATTGCATAGCATTGCTGAAAGGTCTGTTGTAGAAATACATATAATCTATATTATGACTTCCCTGAAAAAAAGATGGGATGAGGAGTGAATGTTCCCAAGAAAGTGGACTGCATTTTCAAGATTTAAGAGTATTCAGATGTAGCAGTAATGCCCTCAGATATGCTATGCAGCATATGCAAGGATCAGCAAAGTAGCACTAGATGGCACTGTAGTAATCTTCACGCAAAAGGCTAGGCCAGACCCCAGGAAAGATGGATTCTGGTCCAGTTCTGAATGGGCAGCTGGGATTTAACGTCTAAATTTTACCTGGGTGGCTTGGGGAGACTCTGACACATATGAGACACAGCAGCCCTTCCGAGGATTCTAATACATAGCCTTCAGCAGGTTGATAACTGATATAATAGATATCATGAAGAAGAGCATGAAAGGCTGTACGAATGCTTTCATCTCACAAGGTGAGACTACAAAGGCATCTGAGAATCCAAGGGAAGAATATTCAGGTTCAGAGCTAAGCCCAGTACATCTAAAACTGTCTCAACACCAAAAAATTTGTGTGTTATCTAGGTAATTGGAGAGTTCAATGTCTGTCTGCAGGCATAAGCTGGGTGTTTGTATCTGCAGTACCTAAACAGGAAGACGACTTAGTGGGCCAAAGTCAACTAGATTTTGGGACTAGCCTCGTGGGCTGCATCTTCTTGTCTCACTGCCTTAAATTCTGTCTATTGACAATTTCTTTAGAAGTTTCATGCAGCCATTAGCGAACATCAAAAAATAATGCACATCTTGTTCCTAAGACAATGGTCCGTTGGCTCCGGCAGGTACTGCAATAAGCTGTTTTCGGAGCCAGCATTTAGAACTTGCAGTTCTACAGTAGCAATTGAGTGGTCCTGTAGCGTATATTATCAAATGCATATGGGAGAAAATAGAGCCTGTTGAAAAAAGCCATGTCCGTTCTTGTGAACTGAACTGATTAAAAGTAATTCAGGAGATTGCTGCAATATAAATGACATGGTCTATCCCAGATTTGAATTCTAAAATGCTGTAGAACCAGATTTATAAATCCTGTAAATCTTTTTAAGAAAACATCTAAGTGCAGAATATTCAGTACAACAGCAATACAAGTTATTTTTATAATGTCGTAATACTTTTTATATTATGTACTTCTTTAAGTTACATTTTGCCTTCTGTTATGCTCCAGGTTCAAATCCTCAAAGGGTAATTAGTATCTATTTCACTGGAATCAGTGGGAGTTAGTTATCTCAGCTACTCTGACATTTATGTTTTAAGGAGAAATCAGCATAAATGTTTAAGTTTCTTCAAGTAAATCTTATTATAGTCACATAGCTACTTAGGGATATTTCCACCTAAAAGGCCATCTACTTGCCAGCTATAATAAAAAAATAAATAAATAATAAAAAAAAATCTAATACTGCATTCATTTACTACAGGAATGGTAATTATCTCTGTAAATAGCGTGACTGAAGATAACAGGATTGCTTAGAAAACTGAGCATTGGAACCAGTATTATTATTTGACCATATGACCTAGGCCATATGTTTAGGCTAACCCAAATGGGCATTCAACACAAGGAGGCTGGAGAAGAGGGGTCATAAGAGTCAGAGCATAAAAACCTAGTAGGCCCCATTGCTTCAGACAATGCCAACATTAAACTGTGTAGTTTAATAAGAAAGTAAATGCGCCTTGTGCTGGAATTGGACTATTTGTCCATGCGGGGCTAAACCTGTGGTAAAGACAAGAGACACATGATGTCCAAAAACACTTTAAGCTGTCTCTTTTAGTCATAAGCCACTGCTCTTTGAAACAATTCCTGTGTGGTTCTGAGCACATCCTGAGAAAATGTTCTAGTTGTCCTACTTCTTCTAATGTGTGCTCTAATAAGGGCTCCTTTAATCCGTGCTTTAAATCTCCTTTAATCTGGTCATTGTTTTACACTTTGAGATGTACCCCTGAGGCCTCCTCTTGCCTCAGAAGAGGCTTGGAAACAACCATAACTTGCTGCTTGCTTTTTCAGACATGTCTGTGTCTACATTCCTGGAGTCAATGTTGGTCCTGATAGACATGTCCTAAAAGCAGGCTCTATCCTAGGTGCAAAAATAGTCCGTGTAGCTGGCAGCGAAGCATGACACTCACCGAAATGCTCTCTGGTGAAGCGAAGGTCTGATGAGACGTGGTTAGTAGTTAAGCCCATTTTGCAACCTGAGCGACTTAACCAAAGTCAAACCCATTTGAAGTCCACAAGAGCAGCTAGAGAAAATTCTGAAAAAACTTCCCGAACAGTGAGGGATGGCTGTGGGGAACAGCAGCAATGGCCCAGAGCTCCCTGCTCTCGCTAGCCCTCCACCAACACGGGGCGACACACAAGGGGTGGAGCAGGGCCTAGCCTTACCTCGAGCAAGCGCCGCCACGGCGGAGGCGCATCGATTGCTGTGCAGGCTTGGGAAGAGCTATGTGCTTGGTCAGTGCTAATGACACGGCCAAACCAGGGGGTGTGTGTACGTGGGTGTGTGACGTGGGGGATCAGGAAGTTCGTCTTACCTAATCCTGTACCTGAAGGCCAGGTGTCCTGCCTGAACGGGTCACCTAGGCTTCCTGTGTGTCAATGGCAAGGTAGGGTAATACATCCTCTTCTAGCCTAGGAATTAAAGCCTAGAAAAAGAAAACTTGCTTAGAAAATGAAATAGCTACCACTTAGCTGAACACGTGATAAAAGACTCCCTGTGCGCTTAAAAATAAGTCATCAATAAATAGTCTAAAAACACAGCACATTTAAAACAATTTGCTTCCCTTCTAGGTTTGAAAGCCACAACTAATACTTTCTCAACTTCTTTGTTTATTTTATTTTTGTCTGGAGCCTCTTTAATGTGAGGAGAGGCTGAGAGGGGTGAGGCTGTTCAGCCTGGAGAAGAAGAGTCTCAGAGGGGATCTCCACAGTCTGTACAAACACCTGGTGAGAGGGAGTGAAGAAGGAGGAAGGCTCTTCTCAGTGCTGTCCAGTGACAGGTTGCCAGAGAGGTTGTGGAGTCTCCATCCTTGGAGATATACAAGCTTGTAATGTCCAATTTGTAGTAAATCCAGACAGCTCTGGCAGAGGAATAGGTGCTAATTTTAACATTAATTTAGTTGATCCTAATGTAAATGACAATGGATTTACATGATTTGTATGTTTATTAATATTCCATCCCTTTTGCTCTCATTTGTCTTTAATTTTCATTTCTACAGCTCTTCTCAATTATGGCTTTAGTTGTATTTTCCCAGTTCGTATTTTTCCTTCAGCATGCACACACACACACAAATCCCAGAGACATGAACAAATATACTATATTTTCTATGTTTCTTGATGGACATTAAAAAAAAAAGAAAAAAAGAAAAGAAAAGAAAAAAAGACATTCTCTCTTTTTTTTACTACCTTCATGCTTTTGATTACTTATTTATATTTATCTACACACACATGGACGTGCACAGACACAGAGTCATTTAATTTAAATCATTCAGGTGTTTTGACATTGTATGAACCGTTTCAACACTTTTTTCATTCTTTATGTTTAACTGTCAGCAGTAGCCACTAACACTGAACATTACCAATTACAATCAGATTTTTATGTAAGAAATCTAGATCCTCAGCCTTACATCCCTGACCATCAGTGCTCTGAAATCACAGACCAAGTTCAAAACTTCTTCTCTAGAAGTGTGGGAGTCTCCACGTGGACTGAAGCCACCAGCCATAAGGTCTCCCAGCTCCTGGCAGGTACTGCCACAGCGGGAATATGGCTTGTGCAGATGCCAGGGGACTGCTCGGCTGCTTCAGCTTATGCTAAGGTCATGCTGACAATCAGGTGACTCCAAGAACTGAGGAACAAACAGAAGTTTTAATGCAACTATACAGGTCTCAGACCTAAATTTCAAAAAACTTTGGCCATGCCTCTTGAGTTTGCACCTTGTTTGCACCTAAATTTCATTCTAAAACTCACAAAAGTGCAAAAATCCAACTCTCTTCATTCTGGTGCACTACCTGTAGCATTTTAAAAACTGCATCCTCGGGTGGCAGAGTGACCCCACAGTGCACAGGTGACAGAGTGCACAGAGATCTCTTCTGAGGATGCAGGAGGCACCACAGGTAGCTGAGATACACATCCTTTTGCTTATCCTCTTTCCAACAAGCAGGGACATCTGCAGATGAAAAGCGCTATGCCAAAAAGAAACTGGGCTTCCATGTTGTATCTCACAAAGCGCAGAGGCAGATCTTGTAGTACAGAGTACGATCACAGGGACTGAGTACTGGAATGCAAATCTAGAGCGTATCTGAGTGGCATTAACTAGGTTTCAGCCCAACCTTTTCCTATTGCTGCTGCTGTAGCCTGGAAAACTATGCAAATGCATTGCTGCTGAAGAAAGGAGGAAAAACTAAACAAGTCCAGACAACAGAAGAGCCAGCTCACATTTGTATTCTGCCACAGAGAAATAAACCTGACCATTTGGATGAAACAGGCACAAACGAAGGGCTCATAGGGAGTATAGCTGGTTGGGTAGAATGGCTCTAATCTCCCAGCAGTGCCACAAATCCCCTTTGAGAAAATGAATTCTGGAACACTTCAAATTTTTAACTGTTACTCGTTTTCCATGGAACAGTACAGTGCCTCAGGCCACTCTAATAACATTCCTGGCTTGCCCTGCTGTAACGATCTGTAAAAACTCATCCAGTCAGATGATTTGGGTTTTAATATCAAGTTGCTTTGGAGAACATTCGTGGTTGGAGGTGTGTAATAATATGTTTTATTATTGCCATAAAAAAAAAATCTAGAAGAGAAGTGGTTTGCCTTTGCCCACTGGGGAGGTCTGGTTTGTTATTACATTCAGTGCAATGATAATTAATGACTCCTCAACCAGCACTAAAAAAGTGTTCCCTGGCTAAAATTTTCAAAAGTAATTAATGATTTGGGGTTTCTTTGCTTTTATGTGTTTGGTTTGAAATACCTTAAAAAGGGACCTGGTTTTCAGAAAAGCTAAGCACTGGCTTTCTGAAATTGTCTACCTCATGCTCAAAACCTTCAGCCCATGTCATTTCAAGGTCACGGTGGATGCTGTTTACTGGTAACAAAAATAAAAGTATGTCAATTCACAACTTACAGGGCCCCAGAGCAGATTTACAGATCACAAATAAATACATTTCAAAGGAAAGTATTTTCAAATGATACCTTCCTTGCACTTGCAAGAGGAGAATTTGAGATTTCTCGGGATGAGTGGAAGCTACTTAATGAACAGCATGTAAGCAAAAGAGGGTAGACTGGGGACCGGTTCTAGCAGTTGTTTTGTATTGCTTATTAAAAGAAAGATCAAGACCACATCCTGCAGTCTTGGGTCATGCTTGGACATGTCAGAGTACTTTTGAATGTCACTGTATGGGTTGTGCCTGCCTGAAGCTGTCCTGGAGCCTGGATGTCCTCTGCCCAGCAGGAGGAATCACCATTAACTCCTGTGCGAAGTGGAGGACTGCAACTGGATCTTTCTGATGTTCCAGCCTTGGTGCCAATGCTCATTCAAGGTATGCAATAATGAAGAAAGGAGCATCACAGATGTCCTTATTTCTTATATCCACCCAAATGACTCAGCTTCAGAACAATCCAGAAAGGCTTCTAGCTCTTCCCCCAGCTCAGCTGCACTGGAGCAGTCAGTAGAAAGCAAAGAGCTGAAGGAGAAAGCAAGTAACTGCTTCCAAGCTCTTTCTCTGCCAGTGTTTTATTTCATTCCCTGCTGCTTCCAGTCATGTTCAGTTAGTCCAGATGAAAAACCTGCTTTGGATCTACGTCTCCCAGGCTTGGCCCCATACAGTTCAGCAGCCTTTCATTTTCTTTGAGGGGCAGTCCCCAGCCAGGGCAAGCGCATTGGATATTGAGGTCAACATTGCAAAAAGCTTTCTTCTGATACCTGAAGTTCTCACACTTAAATACAAGTTTGCTTTCTATGCATCTGGGCAAGGTGCAACTTTTGGACCTGTAAATTTAGCTTGCAAGCTACTGGATGACCATGCTGCAGCAGATTTTGTGTGGAGGCAACAGCCAGAGGTCTGAGGGCAAAGAAGGCTAGCAGTAGCTCAAGGTGCCCAGCTACACGAAGCCGGCTGACCTGCTCATGGGGTTATTTTTGTGGAATTAGACACCAGGCAGGCTCTGCACTTGCTGGAGCTTGCTCCACCTTCCCCAGAATTGTCCACTTTTGTTTTGTCCCTCTTCCCAGATGGCATGGTTTACATACCACATGCTCATCATCCTTTCTGCTTCAAGGTATCCTTTCCTGACAGGATTTATCCACAGATGCCAAGATTTCATCAGCATGATAATGAAAGTGGTTATTTGTTTTCTCCAGCTATTTTTCACCGTGTGTATCTTAGATTTTCCATCATTGATTCTTCTCCTGGCTGAAGGAAAGAGAAGTGTTTGTCTAGCTCCAGCCTGAAGAGAAAAGGCCTGGAAGACAGGAGGCAGCATCAAATGATCACACTTCGATGACTGCCCCGACTTTCACGGGCAGTCCTTGGGCTGTGCATTGCCGTGAGCTAGAAGAAGCACTTTTTCACCCCAGCCTAGGAAAGCCCTACCACTGTAGCTGCACCATGATTCTCACAGACACACAGGCTTCTGGACACAGAACAGAGAAGTTGGGTCTGCAGAGAAGCCTGCTACATCAGCCGAAATTGAAAGGGTACTGTTTTGCTTTGCTGAACCCCAATTCAGTTTGGAGTGGTAACTCCTGGTGCACTAACTGAGGTTTAGTATGTGATTGATGAGCTGCTAGGAGCGAGGGGAAAATGTGTGCCTTGCCTAACTTCATGTCCTGTCATGAAGTACTGTTTGGAATAGAAAGAAGTTTGATTTAAGCCTGCATTTGCTTTCTCAGAATTGCTCTAGGGTGGAGACACGACAAACCCTGGAGAAGGGAGTGGGCGAAGGAGCTCAGAGCCAGAGCTGCAGAGCTTGCAAGGATCAGTCAATGTCTCACGCAGAACCATGATCAATCAGGAGCCCGCTGAGAAGCAAAGAGCCGGGCAAGGTGAGCTAGGGCAACGCGCTCCGTGCGGCAGCTCGGGGCTGCTTCGGCCACCACGGCGGCTCGCAGGCCAGCAATGGGCAGCGTCACCCGGGAGCAGCAGGCCGGGGGCGCCGTGCAGGGCATGCCCAGCAGCGCGGCATTGTTGGCAGAACACGCAGCTGCTGGCGGCAAGCCCGGGAAATAAACATCGAAAGATGAAAGTGGGCCAACGTGGGAGGCAGCAGCCTGCTCGGTTTCCAGCCTCTGATCACCTTCTTCCAAGCCCTGCCTCCCCACCGTGTCCCCTTGTCCACCCACAATGAACGGATCACTGCCCTCCTTCAGGAAAATGAATTGCCTTCTGGAAAAGGGGGATTGCCCAGATGTTTTCCCGGAGAACTGCTTTGCATTCAAGGGTGTGTGCACATCCTGAGAAAGTATGTGATCTGATTTCTTTTAATAGACACTTTGTACCCCCACAGTCTGGACATCCACAGTTGTCCATGGCTTTCACATATCCTTCTCAGAGTCTTACTGATACGGGTTTGTAAAACGTCCATACTAACACACTGGTCCAGAAAAACCACGGCAAGTAGCATCATGTGCTGAGGTCCCAGTGCTGGCCCCTTGCACCACTGCTTCCTCCCAGAATCTAAGTAGATCCCCCAGCTGAAAGTGCCAGGGTGGGTATGTGGTGGGTGAAGCCTGAGGAAGATAACCACAATATCTGTCCTGCCGGGCTCTAGCTATGGCTGAATCAGATGTGGGTCTGAGTTACCAGAATGTTGTTCGTATGGGTAAGTCGAGCTTATTGTTTTTGAAAGGGTGGAGTTCAGGCGGTCTGGCAGGAGACAGAAGATACAAGCCTGGTATTCTAGTGCCAGAGTAAGTGCATGAATTTATAAAGGAAGGTGGTGACATCAAGAAGATGCCTGGAGATTGGGACTTGTGATACAGAGAATGGAAGGAGGACAACAGAATGGTAAAAGGGCCTGGGAGGTCATAGAGGGAGGCCCAGTTCTACTGCAGTAAAACCATGCCAAGTCTTACACAGCACACAGAAGTCAAGCTACACTTCCAAAAGATCTTGAACAGCTTTTTACTGACATGACTTTTTTCCTTGAAGTGGCCATGGCATTTATGATTCCTTTCTGGATGTACTAAAACTATTTTTTTAGGGAAATTAACGTATTTTCCCCAGACTTTGGAGATCTTTGTATTTGAAATATTGTAATAATAGAGGAATTGCATGCTTTTAGGAACACTGCATCTGTGTCTGACCCCATTTCACAGACATCCTGAAAAAGGGAAGATCAGCTGTGCTGGGTCTCAGAGTCCCCATTTTTTATTTCTATTTTTTCCAAGTTAACTAAAAAAGCCTCCCAAGCCTAATGAGTCATGTTATTTTGGAGACATGAGTAAATTCTTCTCTATCACCCAAGCTGATGAAGGGCAAGAAAGAATTATTTGGATTGCCAGTTATTTGTTCTAAAAGTTATGTATATTTATTAACGCTGTGGTGCTATTGTCCCCCACATCCCATACAAATACACCTCAGGTCTCACTCTAATACGGCAATGACTTTTCAACTGGTAGATAGGGGTACACCCGTTTACCTTTCCTGATTTTAATAAGACATTTGAGATGAAGAACCCTGAAAAATAAATAAATGTGCAAGAATACAAAAACTAACATTGTGAATATGAAAAAGCAAAAGTAAAGTGTTTCTGATAAAAGCATAACTATTTGGATTCAAAATTAAGAAAGAGACAAAGAACTTTGACTTCAGTACATTGGTACCTGAAGAATGGAGCTGATGGAGGTACGATAAGCAAAGTGACAACAGATTAAAGAGTTCTCATGATTTCCCTGCATGCCCCCACAGTGGCATGGACAGTGGACTTAACCATTTACTAACAGGTTTGGAAATACTACAGCATATTAGTTTGGACCGTATTAGTCTGGGATGTTATATCTTGTCTGATTGTTACTTTTCTGAGAAATACAGTGAGGGAGTTCATTGCATATATCAAGCAGATGCTTTATATATTAGCAGAGTGTAATGTGCTGTTGAATAGAGGAGTAACAATTTACATTCCCTTCTGAGATGTGTAAATAATTACATAGCAGACAATGTACAAAATAATCAGGCACTTCCTTTCACCCACTGAACTTAGTCAATATGCTTTAATGAATGGTTACAAGATAAGACCTTGATCCTGCAAACACTTTGTCAAGTGAAAAACTCTGTGTGAACTGTGCCCACCGGCCAACTCAGGTGGATCCAGCTGCTCATGCTAGTGATAGGACTAGAGGGAATGGCCTTAAGTTGCACCAGAGGAGGTTTAGCTTAGAAATCAGGAGACATTCCTTCTCAGAAAGAGCAGTCAGGCACTGGGACAGGTTGGCCAGGGAGGTGGTGGAGTCACCGTCCCTGGGGGTGTTCAAGGAAAGGTTGGACGTGGTGCTTAGGGACATGATGTAGTGGGTGACACTGGTGGTAGGGGGATGGTTGGACCAGGTGATCTTGGAGGTCTCTTCCAACCTTAATGATGCTATGATTCTATGTGTATCATAGCTTCTATGATCATGAAAGGATATGTTAAATAAATATGGTGCACGTCTGAGTGGCCTTGTCAGTTGGCAAGACCCTGCCTCTTGGAAATTAGGAAGGGTCTCAACTTCAACAGCCTCTTCCTTAGCACTGGTACTTGTTTGTCTCTTTCCTCTACTCAGCCACTGATTTCCATGAAACCTAGTGGAAATGTCACATCTCAGATACTTTCCATCTTTGTCAAATGCAGTTGAAATTCTCGTTGAGAAGTTATCAGTGGGCAGTCGGCAGACACGTGAGTGGGACAGAAGTGGAGTTGCATTAGTGCATGTTCGTATCAGGTGTTACTAGCCCTCAAAAACATAGAAGAAACAAGTTTCTTTAATACAAAAATCACAGAGGTGTCTAAGAAACTCAGGCTTGTCCTTTGTCCTTGCCATGATGACAGTAAAGCGATATAAAAAGAGATAAATACCAATACACCTGCCTCCCTCCTGCACTTCTTGGCACAGGATTATATGGCTACCACTGACCACCCTACCAGCAACAGGTAACTCTCAGATTTCTGCCTCTCCACTGCCTGTTCTTTGTCCCTAGCCCTTGTCCACAGTCGCCTCTCCAAGTACAGGGTAGCTAAAGGTTGGGCAGTGCAAAGTCAGACTCTGTGAAAGCAGACTTTCTCTGCTCTTTTTGCTGCTGCTGCTGGGAACTACGTTATACTCCTGTCAACTAAAGAAGCTTTTTGCTTTAAGGCTCACAAAGGAAGTAATGTACTTGATTTTCTCTGAGAGCTGCGAAGTCAGGAAGGAATTCCCTGTTCCTACAGTTGTTGCTTGGCAAGAGACGAAGAATGCTAAAGCTTCTGGGAGTGCCAGAGAAAGCTAGCTGAAGGGCAGCCAACCCATCCTAGCTTGAAAGATTCAAAGATCAGAAGGGACAATCTCAGTAATATGTAATACAGACCACAGGAGTGCCCGACTTTACTCTTGTTTATACTACAGCATAGCATTTTGGAAAACAATCTTGATTTTAGTGGTGGAGAAACATCACACAGTGCTATGTGTGCTGTTCCAAACACAAAAAGAAAGAGCTTTGGTTTTAGTCTGAATTTAATGAGGTTAAAATTCCGGGTTATTGTTCTCGTTACACCTTTACATGATAGATACTGAAAAGCTTTCACTACCAAAGTCTGCTCCTTGCATATTTACTTGTACGCTGCAGTCAAGCCACTTCATGACCTCTCCTTTGGTTAAGTAAATAGCTCGAGCTCCTGATATGTCACACTACGAGGGATGTGTTCCCATCTCTACTCATCTGAAGGCTATTCTATACGTCCTCTCTAATGTGATTATTCTTTACTCTCCTATTTGAAAAATGCATTGATTCAGGTTCACTTTGGATGTAGTGATGAGGCACATGTAAGTCATGCAAAATACAAAATGAGTCTGCCATGTAGGTGGTGCAGCCATGCAATAGTAATGCCAGGCAACAGGAGGGATACAATAGGCCCTGCAAAGCAATGTATTCCTCATTATTCAAAGTACAATGTAAAGGTTTTTGGAACTAACTTGTTCTCTTTTTTCCACTTCAATCTTTTTTTTTTTGTTGTTTCTTTTTCGAAGGATTAAGGAGAATGTACATATGTGTTTGCCTTCGTGATGGTGTACAGTCTGTGTACAAAGGCATATAGACATGATTGATGTCAACATGTTTCCCTGTTTCTAGCCAAGCTGGCAGCACCAGCTTATTCTGAAAGAGAGTGAATTGATTTCCACCCATTTACAGAAAATCTAGTTTATTAACAGTGGATCAGACAAAAAGAACTGCTTTTCATAGCTTGCTAGCACATGCAGGGAAGGAAACGGCCGTGATTTGGCTACTGGCAGCTCCACAGCTGCATGGCCAGACCCGTACCACCCATGTCAGAGCGTGCAGCAAGCACTAGCACGGGGCAGGGAAGTTACAGCCCTTCTGGGTGAATCAGTGACCGGCTTATCTATGAACGCAGAATAAAAGCACGACCTTCTGATATGTAATAACTCGCTGCATAAGAACTGGGAAAATGCTTACAAAACTTTAAAGTGTATCTAGTCTTCAAGGTGAGCTAGACTGCCCTAGCCATGGCATGCCAGGTCTGTGCTGGTTAATTTATATGTTCATCATCTAGAGCTACTTGAGATGTCTTTTCATTACCTCACAGTCAGATGAAAATATACCCAAAGTTACCACATGAACAACTTGTAGTATGACCGACATTATAGAAAGACAGAGTTCCATACCTGTATTTGCATGCTGTGTCTCGGGTGAGTCTTTTGCCTACCTGTACTGCAAAGTGCCTTTCCCTTGTCAGTGCCGAAGACCATGCCAAAATTCTCCGGCTCAAACACATTTAGTTCTTGTAGATTTGAATGAGATAATTTTTACTTTCTAAAAAGCTTGATCCCACAGTCATTATACCTCTGGAACTTTGAGGCTGCAGTTTACTTTTGACTATTTTTTTCTCCTCAAAGCTAACACAGCAGTGAGAGACTGTTTTAATTTATATATGAACAACTTAAATTTAGGAGAACATTGAACTCTCCCTTCTGCTGTCATTGACGGGTAACGTGAGATGTCTAGCTTGAGAACTAACAGAAATGGTTATTACTGAATGGAGAGTAATTGCAAGGAAATCTTTGCATTTGAATCCCCTGTGGGAGCCAGTGCCATAGTTTGATGGACAAACTCTCAGACAGAATAAAGACCCATAATTGATCCTCAATAACAGGAAGGATTTTTATTGTAAAACATCTGCGCGGTTAAATAAGAAATCACAGCAGAAGTTAAGTTAGTCGCAACAGAAATTTCCTGATGATAAATGCTTTTCAAGGCTTTGCACAGGCACATAAAATTCATTCAAATACATTAAAAAATATAATAAAAGGCCCAATCCTTTATTCTCTTGACTCTCTAAATTCTGAAACGTGTAAGTCTAAGTTTAATTTACATCTGCAATTTTGATCAGTTAGTGCTTACTGCTAAAGAATGCTTTTGTGGAAGACAAACAAACAAACAAACAAGAGTTTAATTAACTTTCATTTCTATGAATACTGCAGATATTTTGGAATTTCCAATATGAATAACCAAAGCAGCATAACAAGACTTGGGACTTTATAATGGACGTTTTCTTCTCTTTTAAAGTAGTGCCCTATTCTCTTTCTTTTCCTCTATCCCACCACCAGATTCCCACAATGAAACATGGTAATAAGAATGAAGCAGTGGATTATTTCTCTCTATTCCGTTGCTAGCTATTTGCCTGAGCAGCAAACCATAATGGAAGGTGTTTTTATTAAATGAAGAAAACTGTTGATCCTAGATTGCCAAATCCCTGTATTTTCTTTTCAGCTGCTGTGGTGGAACAGTAATGCAGGCCATGGGAAATAACAATGGGAGCAACAGTCCCTGTGGAAAGGAGACCGTGATGTTCTGCTCTCAAATTCACTCCGGATAATTATCTCATCAGTGCAGGAGTTGGCTGTCCTCAAAAAGTAACAGAGAGCCTGCTCCAAAGTGATTTCAAAGTCAAGGTGAGGGAGGAAGGTTGTCAGAGAGAGGTAGCACTTTCTCTTAAAACAAACAACACAGCTGAAGGAAAAAAATCCAACAAGCTTTCAGCAAGACGTTCAACAAACCTTCTGCAAGAAGGAGGCAGAGAGCTTCCCAGAGACTGCCTAGTCCATCACACAGATTTTCTCTGAATGACTATTTTTTTACTTTGTGCTTTTGGACGGGAGAAAGGTAAGTTAAGCTGCTAACTTTCCTTTCTGTTTATGCACAGACCTCAAAAGCTGGAGCAGGCCTTCTGCTGTCAGTAGGCTCGGCAGAAAGGGCAGCCCGCAGCCTGCATGCTTTGTACCATTTCAGTTACAATTCTAGGTGTGACTGACAATTTCTAAAGCTGAAATTAAGTTATGAGTGTATTAAAATTGAGAAAAGAATCATATAATAATTAAAGTTGTAAAGGTCCTCAGAAGGTCATCTGGTGCAACCCTCTCCTATAATGGTGGATTTATTTGACAGGCTAAACAGGCTATAACTACGCTACTTATACTGTACTGTATGGTGCAAGCTCTTTAGACAAATCATATCGTGTAGTAACAGCTTCATACCTATCCTCTTCTGTCTGCCACTGAAAAAGCAGCTGTGTGTGGCCATGGTCAGTTAACAGGAAGATTTAAAGTCATTATGCTAGTCTTGCACTTTTTTACTTACTAAGGACAAGATAAACTTTCCTTCCTTCCTTTTTTTTTTTTTTTTTTTTTTTTTTTACTCTTTTCCCTTTCCCTTCCCTTTTCCCTTCCCCTTCCCTTCCCTTCCCCGCCCTGCCCCGCCCTGCCCTGCCATTGCTCTTGCCCTTCCCTTGCCCTTGCCCTTGCCCTGTTAAATCCCTGAGAAGTGAACATTAATTTCTGGGTTCCTGGTATGAGACAAAGTTCTGATTTTTAGAAGTGCTGAGCTTAAAATGCAGCGCAAGCAGCCAGACGACTCACACAGCGGCAGGACTTTACATTTGCTGATTCAGCTCCGTACTTGATGTGACAAAATCCAGATCGTCTTGGTGAGCATGTGTGGGTAGCTGAGCATTTCTGAAAATCCCCATGGATCAGACAGTCCTGTTACTGTATACCAGAGCTGTTATTCCCCTTGAGTCCTGGGGGGATTTGGGTGCAACTAATAAGAAATTCTACTATTTACCCAAATGTTGATACCATGTATGAAAACACATAGTGTATATCCTTGCCTGCCACGCTGTTAATGCAGCACAAATGAGTTCCCTTGGGTTGTGCTGGAAGTCAGGGATCCCTGATTCCCCGTCCTGTAACTCTGTAACCCCTGGACCGCATAAATTGTTACAGAATCAGATTTAAGAAAGACCAGTATACTTATTTGTCAGAAGAGTCTGTTTAAAAAGCATAACCAAAGAAAATCCTAACAACTTTAAAAATGCCAGTGGCGGCAATGAAACCCACTTTCAGATGCTGTCTTCTAAATATCAGTCTTTTGAAACTTTACAAGCTTTGGTTTCACCAGTTTTCTGAATGACTGCCACCTAAGCAAATCTGAGTAATGAACCATGCAGATATCTTGATGAAACAAGATATAAGGGAAGAAATTATAATGCCCCCAAGAGTACCACACATAGGTACACAAAATGGAGGCAAGTTTATTTACCATAGCTGAATAGAAGCTGTCAGGTAATATTGGCTATTCTGCTAGTTGCAATCGCATGAAGTTCTGTATTTAATCTCTGTACTTTGTTTTGATGGTTTTCTTTTTCATTTTTTTTTCTTCCATGTTTCTATGAAGGGGTTAATCCAGGTAGAAATTAAGGAACATCCTGAAAGATGTCCTGGCTGTGGAAACGAAAGGAAGGAATTAGGAAGGAGGTTGTTCGGACAAGCATGTTTGCACAAGTAGAGCCAAGAGATGCTGGATTTTAAGAAGAAGTAGTAATTATTAGATTGCAGACCTTAATTCCTCTTGACAAACTGAAGAGGTTTGTGTGGATAGGGTTTTTATTAAATGGGGTTCCTTCCAGGCCATGTGGAACGTCTGTAGAAGAGCAGCAATGATTTCTAAGGTGCCAATCATTGCTCTGCTTTATGAAACGTTTCAAGCTTTGTCTCCACTTTATTTCTGTCTTGGAACGTAAAACTGGTACTGAAATATGAATATATTTAATAGGATTGAGGTGTAAATGATATTTTGATGAAAATCTTACAGGTATGTAGCATCTTTGTGGATGTAGGATTAACTGCTATTGTTCAAGCTGAAACGGTAGCTTAATCCTGACAAAAATAGTCACATCAAGAGGTTTTGTTCTATGAGTAAGAAGAGATACAGCACATTTGGGTCTTTAGGGCCTGTGCTTAATCAAACTTAATAGTTCTGAGAAGTCCATAAGTATTTAGCATAAAAGAATAGATACTGTGTACTAGAATTAAAAATGAACGTTTCCTACAGAAGTCATTAAAAAGGGAAACAGCCTGAAAGTTGAAGTTAAAACTGACTTATGGAATTTTTATACAGGTGGAGTCAGCAGTGGGTAACTGCCGAAATAAGTTGTAACTTCAGTCATGCTTCTGAAGCAAACGCTTTCAGGTGATGTGGTGATACTACGTGCTACAGAATCAGACTGGATGAGGTGGGAAGGGACCTGTAGGTCCCACAGTCCAACCCCTGCTCAAGCGGGGCCACCCGCAGCAGGCTGCCCAGGACCACGTCCAGGCGGCTTTTGAAGATCTCCCAGGATGGAGGCTCCACAACTTCTCCGGGCAACCTGTGCCAGTGCTCCGTCACCTGCACAGTGGAAAAAAAAGAAAAAAAAAAAAAAGACAAAATGTTTCCAGATGTGCTCCAGTTTATGTCCATTGCCTCCAGTCCTGTCACTGGGCACCACTGGAAATAGCCCGCCTCCCTCTTCTTTGCACTCTCCCTTCAGATATTTATGTACATTGATGAGATTTCTGTAGACTGATGGGACTGAAGAAATGTCTCCTCAGTTCCAACCTAAACCTCCCCTGCTGCAACCCGAGGCCGTTCCCTGTCGCCGCCCTTGGCGCCCGAGCAGCAGGCAGCACGCTTTGCTCGGTGTGCTTAGGTGGGGTTCGGCTGTAGCGCAGCCAGGCAGGGAACTCGCTCCCCATTACAGGGAAGAAACCAGGGAAAGGAGGGAGAGGCGTTCTGCCCAGGGCATAGCCCTTTATAACGACAACAACATGGCTCCACCAGCCTTTATTCGCCAGCGCCACAGCGCCCTCACCGCGGGCCCGCCCGAAGCCGCCCGGGCCCGGCCGAAGCCGGCCGAGGCCCCTCGAGCGCCGCTTCCGCCCGCGGCCCCGCCACGTGACGCGGCCCCGCCCCGCGTCCCTCGCCCGAACCCAAAATGGCCGCCGGCGAGCCCCTTCCCAGACTGGGCATCGCGCCCGACTCCAAGATGGTCGGCGGCGGAGGCTCGTCGCAGGCATCCTAGCGGGTCAGCCGGGGCGCTGCTCGCTGATAGGCCGCGCGGCGCCCCGCCCCGCCCGGCCCGCCGCTCCCATTGGCCGCGCCGCGAGACAGCCCGTCTCCGATTGGCTGCCGAGGCGTCGCTCCCGCTCTGCCCGCTGCGGGGCCGGGGGAGCTATTTTCCATTCGGCAGGGGGGGGGGCCTGGAGGGGGCCCCGGCGGAGCGCACGGCGCGCGCCCAGCGGCAGGCGGCGGCGGGACATGGTGGCGGCGCTGCGGCGGCCGGAGGGGCCCGGGGGGCCGCCGGGACGGCGCTGAGGGGCCGCTGCCCCCGCACGGCGGTACGTGGGGACGGCACGGACGGCTGGGACGCGACGGGACGGGG